>NW_026909009.1:300000-395000 GCF_033115175.1 Lepus europaeus | reverse complement strand
ACAAAGCAGCCTTGGCCCTCTTTTCAGTCTTGGTGCAAATCCAGACCCCATGGTGGGACTGAGCCTCCTTCACCTGTCAAAAAGACAAAATACAACAAGTTTAATCGAAAAGACCCTACTGGCTTTTGAATGTCATTCTAGAATCAGGCTGAACACTTCCGTGTATAAAATAGGACAGGTGTTCCCATGAGCTGCACAGACTGAGAATGGTGGCGACTTTCACAGAACAGGCATGGTAGAGAACAGAGAATAAAACGTTTCAAAGTTACTTTCCTGGTTGAGTTTAAAGCCAAGGGGAGGGGCGAGCATTGGGTAGTTTGCACCTCCCATCTGGTTCCCTGCTAATGCCCCTGGGAAAGCAGCTGAAGGTGGCCCAAGTGCTTGGGCCCCTGTCACCCACGTGGGCGACCCAGATGGAGTTCCAGGCTCCTGGCTTCACCCTGGCCTATTCCTGGCCACTTTGGGCATTTGGGGAATGAATCAGCGGGTGGAAGATCTCTCTCTCTCTTTCTCACTCTGCCTTTCAAATAAAATTTTTTTGACAGGCAGAGTTAGACAGTGAGAGAGAGAGAGAGACAGAGAGAGAGGACTTCCTTTTTCCGTTGATTCACTCTCCAAATGGCCGCTACAGCCCGCCGGCCTGAAGCCAGGAGCCAGGTGCCTCTCCTGGTCTCCCATGGGGTGCAGAGCCCAAGTACTTGGGCCATCCTCCACTGCACTCCCGGGCCATAGCTGAGAGCTGGCCTGGAAGAGGGGCACCCAGGACAGAATCCGGCACCCCAACTGGGACTAGAACCCGGGGTGGCGGTGCCGCAGGTGGAGGATTAGCCTAGTGAGCCGCGGCGCTGGCCTCAAATAAATTTTAAAAATAAATCGAGCAGGCCGGCGCCGGCTCACTAGGCTAATCCTCCGCCTGCGGCGCTGGCACACCGGGTTCTAGTCCCAGTTGGGGTGCCGGATTCTGTCCCGGTTGCCCCTCTTCCAGGCCAGCTCTCTGCTGTGGCCAGGGAGTGCAGTGGAGGATGGCCCAAGTGCTTGGGCCCTGCACCCGCATGGGAGACCAGGAGAAGCACCTGGCTCCTGGCTTCGGATCAGTGCGGTGCACTGGCCACAGCACAGCAGCCGCGGCTGCCATTGGAGGGTGAACCAATGGCAAAGGAAGACCTTTCTCTCTGTCTCTCTCTCTCACTGTCCACTCTGTCAATAATAATAATAATAATAATAATAAATAAATAAATAAATAAATCGAGCAGAGGGGACTTCTAAACTGGCCTGAGTGGAGATTTGTCTGTTAGCTCTCCTGTTCCTCAGAAAGCCCGATGAGCAACCCGGTTTCTGTTGAGTGACGTGGAGTTTTAGCATGAGAGACTCCATTGTGGTGCGGCATGCTGGGCCCCATGCAGGAGCTCAGCCTACATCCATGGCCGCCTATAGGTTTTATTTAACAACCTCCCATCAGCAATGCTTCCTACTGGTATTTCCAAAGAATGGAAGATCTATTGCCAGTTCAGAAAACAATCCTCTACCTCCTTGTTACACACTTGGGTTGCATTGGAACGAACAAGGGGTCTGCCCCAGTGAATGAACTCAAACCTAGCCGCCCACCCCGCGCCCTGTGCCCCACCCCCAGCCGCCAGGTGACCTGCGGTTGCAGTTCTGTCACACTTGCCCCTGCAGCTGCCTAAGGAGCTATCCCCTCCGGCCCACCTGGACGGCCTCAGGACCACCCACCATGCTGCATCACTAAGCCTCCCCTCACAAAGACCTCTCTCTCTGTCTTCTCCTCCCAGCCCTTCCTCTTCAAATAGAATTTGTCATTCTGCCTCTGGCCTCCTGCTGTGCTCCCTGAATCACCCCATTATGGGTCTACTCACGCGGCCCGTAATGTATCTGTTTGTTTGAAGGCCTCCTCTTCCCTAACCTCACACCTGGCAGCGGGCGGGCAGGCATCGTAAATGACTGTCCCGTGAGTAAGTAAGCCAGGCAGCGCCCTCCTGCCTTGGTCTCCTGCCTGTCTGTCTCTTCTTCTGTTTTTAACATTTATTTATTTACTTGAAAGTCAGAGTTACACAGAGAGAGGGAGAGGCAGAGAGAGACAGAGGTCTTGCATCGCTACTTCATTCCCCAGTTGGCCGCAACAGCTGGAGCTGAGCTGATCTGAAGCCAGGAGCCTGGAGCTTCTTCTGGGTCTCCCACACAGGTGCAGGGGCCCAAGGACTTGGGCTATCTTCCACTGCTTTCCCAGGCCATAGCAGAGAGCTGGATCGGAAGTGGAGCAGCCAGGACTTTAACCGGAGCCCATATGGGATGCCCGCACTGCAGGTGGTGGCTTTACCTGCTACGCCACAGCACCGGCCCCTGTTGTCTCTCTTCTTTTAGTGCCTGTATTTAGGAGTTATCAATTTGAGAGTCACACGGGGTGGCGGGGGGAGCACAAGCTCCCATCCTCTAGTTCAATCTCCAAATGCCTGCAACAGCTTAGCCCTAGCAAAAGCTGAGCACTCAATTTGGGTATCCCCTGTGGGTGGGAGGGGCCCAACTACTTGAGCCGCTGTGACTTCCCTCCAGGGTCTCATTAGCAGGGAGCTTGACTCTCAGGACTCCAATGTGGGGCACAGGTGTAACAGCCAAAATGCCCACCCATATCTGGTTTTTTTTTTTTTCTGGTTTCTTATCTATAATTTCTACAGAGAAACTCTGTATCAGGAAGAATATTGAACACAGAGAAAAAAAATTCTGTGTTGAAGTCCTTGATCCAACACCTCTTAGCTATGAGAAGTCTATATGTCTGGATCTGGCACTGTGGCCATGGCGGGTAAAAATGCCACCTGCAGTGCCGGCATCCCATATGGGCGCTGGTTCTCGTCCCGGCTGCTCCACTTCCCATCCAACTCTCTGCTGTGGCCTGGGAAAGCAGGGATAGATGACCCAAGTCCCTGGGTGCCCGAACCCACATGGGAGGCCCAGATGAAGCTCCAGGCTCCTGGCTGCCAGCTGGCCCAACCCAGCCTTTGTGGCCATTTGGGAAGGGAACCATCAGATCACTGCTTCCCCAGGCGCATTAGCAGAGAGCTGGATCGGAAATGGAGCAGCTGGGACTCCAGCTGTTACCGGTGGATGGCAGGGTTCTTGTCTTCGCGCAAGAAAGAATTCAGGCGTGAGACAGGGAGTAGTGGGAGGTAGAATAGCAAGGTTTATTAGGGAAGGGACATCCGTAAGGATGGATGGGCACCTCTCCAGACAGGACCTGAGAGTGCCGAGTCGCTCGGACTGGAGGTGGGGGGGGAGGAGCGAGATTACATGGTTGAGTGGAGAGATTACACCTGGGCAGGCGGGAGGGCGGCTCAGCAGAGAGGCAGAGGGCTGAGCGCCCAGTCCGGTTGAGGCGCGCGGGGGGTGGGGGGTGGGTGGTAAGGAGATGGGTCTTTGTTCTCACACATCTCCTCCTGAAACAAAGGATTTTATGGCTGTAAATATTAAGAAGCTCCTATCTGAGTTTTCCCCTGAAGGTATCAGACAGGAGGAAGCCTAGCTAGCACCATCCTAACCCAGGATCCGGTGCAGGGTATTTGAAATGCAGATACTGGGCTGCATCTGGGAGATTGTGGAAGATGTGTCAGGCAGAAAGGGTGGGGACCCCCACCTGGAAGGTTATCGGGTAGGAGGGGACAGGGCAGGATGCGAACACGGGGCTGCCCCTGAAACATTATTGGGATGACTTTGAGATGCAGATGCATGTGCTGGACATAGATGTCTTCTCTTTAGGCCTTTGTCACACACACATAAGCTCATATCTGACTTCCTACCTAACACAACCGGCACCCATATATGGGATGCCGGCACTGTAGATGGCAGCTTTACCTGCTACACCACAGGCGCAGGTCCCTGGGAACCTGTTTTTAAGTCTCTTATTGTTGAGGTATAACTTACATGGTAACGTTCTTAATAACATTCTTATTTATGTTCATCTACTGCAAGGGCAGAGAGACAAAAGAGATCTTCCACCTGCTGCTTCCCTCTGCAACAGCCAGGGTGCATTATAGCAGGCAGGTGGGTAGACGCGGGCAGCTGCGACTCCAGGATGGGAGTGGAGGCAGCCCAGGCAGCAGCTCCACCTGCGGGGCCACACCCCACCCCTACCTGGTAACTTTCTCAGCCTCCGTATTTTTGTTTTTTCAGTCTCCTGGTTTCTCACTGAATGCCTTCACAATTGCTACTCTTGTTTAGTTTATTTTCTCTTTGTTTCCAGAATACAGGACAATCAAACACCCTAAGGCGTGAGATCCCTGTCTGGCCGAGTTGTCGAGTTGTCTGTCGGCATCAGCCCCATCTGGTTCCTCTACCCTGGATGAGCTGCTCTCCAAGTGGCCGCGGGGTAAATTCCTTCCATCAGGGGGCACTGTTGTTGCTTTCTGTCTGGAAGAATTCCTCTAACAACACCAGCAGATTTGGTTTATTTTCTCCATCAGGAGGCTTCATCCTTGGTAGATCACCTGAGTTCTGTTTTTTTATTGCTTAATAAAATATCTGAGCCCAGGTCCTTTGTAAAGCAGAAGAGATTTCTTCAGCTCGCGGTTTTGCAGCTGAAAATCCAAGACCTGGCGGCCCCACCGACTCCGCCCCTGGTGAAGGCCACTGGGCTGCATCTCGCCATGGCATCATGGTGGGAGTGTGTGCAGGGGGAGGAAGCAGTCACATGGGGATACAGAAAGCCAGAGAAACTCAGGAGCTGCGCTGCTTTTGTTTTTCTAATGTGAGGTCAGAGAGAGAGAGAGAACACTCTCATTCACTGGTTCACACACCCAAATGCTTGCAAAACGATTTCACACTCTGCTTTCAGAGGGTCGTGAGTTCCCAGGGTTTGTGCTGCTGTGGCGTCCACGCTGCTCACCCCGGGAGCAGGGGCCCGGTTACCAGCTCTTCACCTGGTGGGGACAGCTGGCTGCAACCCACATGACTGACCCCACTGCCCCACTCCACACGGGCTGTGTACAGGGGCCGCCGTGCCCATCTGTCCATCACAGCGTGGCCTCCTGGAACCATGCCTGCTGGAGCTAAACCCACCAATTAGATCTCTCCGCAGGAAACCTGCTTGGAGAATGCCCCGGCCCAATGACAGCTTTGGTCCTCCCTCTCTCTCTCTCTCTCTCTCTCTCTCTCTCTCTCTCTCTCTCTCTCGTTCTGCAGTCCCTCCCTGCTAACCTTCCCACTGGCCATACAAGTCATGTTACCTTCTCCCCTCTGGAATCTTTAAGTATAATAATTTTTAAAAAGCCCTTGTTTCTGTTATTTCATGCGTTTTCTTCAGCTGCCTCCTCTGTCTGACCAGACAGATGCCCCCTGGCCCCACGAACAGAAGCCTTGTCCTGCTTGAGGCTCTCCCAGGGAGTGGCTGTCTTGGCTGGTGGCCACTCTCCAAAAACGGACTTCCAGACCACGATAGCGGGCGAAGCCGGTGGACATTCCGTTCTGCCACCCACCCCAGGTCAGCCTGTTTCCTCAATTAGTAAATACGGGATGACACCTATGTCGCGCTATTTTAGGGGATGAAATGACGTACAATAATATGATTGGGCAATTCCAAGACAGAAGACTCGCAGCCCACGGAGGCAGGGAGCAGTGGCCCTGGCGGTGGAGGTGTTTGAACAAGCGAGAGTACCGGGGAGGAGGGACAATCTGCCCCTTTGCTGAGAGCCAGGGAGGCTGTGGAGGGATGGCCAACACAGGCAGAGATTGGAAGATGCTGCTGGAGGAAGCAGCAGGTGGCTGGTGATCAGGGGATTAGTCCCTGGAATGCCCCATCTTCCCTGTGCTAGGCTAGACAAAGAGCAGAGCCGGGCGCCCATCAAACAGGACATTTTTGCGATATGATAACAACCACGATAACATCAATAGCAACAGAGACAGCTGCCAGCAGCCGGGCCTTTGAAACCTATCAGCCACTGAGCTAACCTCTGCAGGAACGTTATCTCAAGTCAGCACCCCACACTACCGCATGGTGAGGTCTCCTGAGAGCACTGAAGTGGAAGTCCAAGGTCACTCGGCTCACAATGGGAGGGCCGGGGTTTGGATAAATGAACGGCTGACTCCAGAGTCTGGGCCCTGAGCCTCGTGACCATGTTTCTTCCCTGCCTGGTACCAACTTGTAATCAGCAGTCTCCGGAGCGGGATGAAAGTCAGGTGCACGGGGCCGCGGACTGGCATGGAGCTGATGAAACTGCCCATCCATACTCAAAGCTGCCTCGAGGCCGCTGAATGTGTCAAAGCGTGTGGTAAGCATCAGTGGATAGAACACTGGACCTCTACTTACACTTAGGAAGGACAGCAGGTCAGGTTCAAGTTCTGGCCCTGACGCTAGCTACCCTCACCTGCAGGTGAAGTGCTGAGCCTCAGGCCCCCACCTCTAGCATGGGAAAATTGCCTGACCACGTTCTTGTTTGCAACCCCTGTGTATTTTAAATTCACTGTCTCGGGGCTGTGTGGTATAGCAGGGTAAGACGCCACCTACGATGCCAGCATCCCATATGGGTGCCAGCTTGAGTCCTGACTGCTCCACTTCTGATCCAGCTCCCTGCTAATGCGCCTGGGAAAGCAGTAGTAGATGGCCCAACTGCTTGGGCCACATGGGAGACCTGGAAGAAGCTCCTGGCTGCTGGCTTCGGATCAGCTGTTGCAGCCATTTGGGGAGTGAACCAACAGTTGGAAGACCTGTCTCTCTCTCTCTCTGACTCTACCTCTCTTTTTAATTCTGTCTTTCAAATAAATAAAATTAATCTATAATAAATAAATGGATAAAATCATAGTCTCCTACATCAATTTTGATGGAACTATGGCTAAGAAAATTTGAGTTACACATAGGCTTCAAACACCTGTGCAAATGCTTTTAGCTTTTTGATACCTTTTACTGTCTAATTTCTTTTTCTAATTTTTTTCTTCTTCTTCTTCTTTCTTTCTTTCTTTCTTTCTTTTTTTTTTTTTTTCTGAAAGGCAGAGTTACAGAGAGGCAGAGGCAGAGAAAGAGAGAGGTCTTCCATCCGCTGGTTCATTCCCCAAATGGCCGCAATGGCCGGAGCTGGGTCTACCCGAAGCCAGGAGCCAGGAGCTTCTTCCAGGTCTCCCATGCAGGTGCAGGGCCCAAGGACTTGGGCCATCTCCCACTGCTTTCCCAGGCCATAGCAGAGAGCTGGATCAGAAATGGAGCAGCCAGGACTCAAACCGGTACCCATATGGGATGCCAGCACTGGAGGCAGCAGCTTTACCCACCAGCTAATTTTCTTTCGAAGCAAAATTACTCTGGAGTTCAGTCTCTAAAGTGCATCACTGAAGAAAAAAAAAAAAATTCAATCCCTGTCTTCGAGAAAGCAGTGACGTAAGAGAAAAGAGCAGGGACGAAGGAGGCAGAGGCACAGGGATCTGCTGTGTGTTTCCTGGCTGCCAGGCTCCTGGGCAGGCCCCTCAGGACCACCCTGTCTTATGGCCCGAGACTGCCCAGAGCAGGTGCGCTGCAGGAAGGATCACGCAGCAGGAAGTTAGACAGGGAAGGCAAGACAGAGACCCAACAGCAAGGAAGGCCACTGGCTCACGACAAATTCTGAGGAATCCCTGAAAGACAGATGGGGTCACATCCATGAAGAACCAAATGCAGAGGAGCTCCAGACCAGGACACGGGCAGGACAATTTGCAATCGAGTGTGGGGTGTGTGCGTGGCGGGGCGGGGTACTGAGCCCAGAGTCGAGGTCAAGGGAGAGGAAGCACGTGAAGAGGCGTCCAATGGCGGCGGCAGCGGCAGCAGGGTGGAGGGGAGCCCCTGGCGGCAGGGTGGAGGGGAGCCCCTAAAGGGCTTGACCCTCCCTGGCTGTGTTAGGTAAGAGGCAGCAGAGCTGCTCACCCACAGGCTAAAACCAATAAACAAACTGATACTGAGATATTCATGTGGATCAAAGGTACACCCTATCAGATTGGAAATAGATGAAGCACAAATGGAGAACTATAAGGGAACATGGGTGGCCGGCGCCGTGGCTCAACAGGCTAATCCTCTGCCTTGTGGCGCCGGCACACCGGGTTCTAGTCTCGGTCGGGGCACCGGATTCTATCCCAGTTGCCCCTCTTCCAGGCCAGCTCTCTGCTGTGGCCCAGGAGTGCAGAGGAGGATGGCCCAAGTGCTTGGGCCCTGCACCCGCATGGGAGACCAGGAGAAGCACCTGGCTCCTGGCTTTGGATCAGCGCGATGCACCAGCCGTAGTGGCCATTGGAGGGTGAACCAACGGCAAAAAGGAAGACCTTTCTCTCTGTCTCTCTCACTATCCACTCTGCCTGTCAAAAAAAAAAAAAAAAAAAAGGGAACATGGGTAAGATCACAAGAGTCGATCAGGTCACATACACAAAAATAGCTAAGGATCTACTGCAGTAGTTTGCTAAGGAGGATAAGAACTTGCAGGAGCCTGATTAAAAATGTAGATTAAGATGAGTACTCTATGCCCCCTCCGGATCCACTTCTGTATGTAGGGTATGAGAATTTACATTTTTAATAAGCAGCCCCAGCGATTCTGATATGGGTGGTCTGGAACTGTATTTTAAGAATCTCTAAGCTAGATAACAATAACTAAGGGCTTGATTTAGCAGATGTGCTGAGAACTTTGTGCCCAAAAGAGAATGATTATTCTTTTAAAATATCATAGAGGATTCATAAAAATGATCTGGTTGACCACAAACAAAACCTTAAGAAAGGGACCAGCGCTGTGGTGCAGTACATTAATCCTCCACCTGCAGTGCCAGCATCCCACGTGGGCACCAGTTCGGGTCCCGGCTGCTCCTCTTCCGATCCAACTCTCTGCTATGGCCTGGGAGAGCAGTAGAGGATGGTCTGAGAGCTTGGGCCCCTGCACCCGTGTGGGAGACCCGGAAGAAGCACCTGACTCCTGGCTTCAGAATGGCATAGCTCTGGCCGTTGCAGCCATTTGGGGAGTGAACCAGTGGATGGAAGACCTTTCTCTCTGTCTCTGTCTCTATCTGTAACTCTACCTCTCAAATAAATAAATTGGTTAAAAAAAAAAAAAAAGCCTTAGTAAACTCCAGGAAGATACAAACAGGCCATTCTCTGATTACAATGTAGTAAAAATGAGAAATTAACACAAAAGGATAGTAAAAAATCAAACAAAAACTATTTACTGGGCCGGCGCCATGGCTCAGTAGGCTAATCCTCCGCCTTGTGGCGCCGGCACACCGGGTTCTAGTCCCGGTCGGGGTGCCGGATTCTGTCCCGGTTGCCCCTCTTCCAGGCCAGCTCTCTGCTGTGGCCAAGGAGTGCAGTGGAGGATGGCCCAAGTGCTTGGGCCCTGCACCCCATGGGAGACCAGGAGAAGCACCTGGCTCCTGCCTTTGGAACAGCGCGGTGCGCCGGCCATAGCGCGCCTACCGCGGCGGCCATTGGAGGGTGAACCAACGGCAAAAAGGAAGACCTTTCTCTCTGTCTCCCTGTACTGTCCACTCTGCCTGTCTAAAATAAATTAAAAAAAAAAAAAGAATGAACATTATTCGAAAATCTGAAAATAACAAATGCTATAAATATAAATATCATTATTTAAAAAAAAAAACTATTTACTTAGAATGTTTAGAAAAATTTCCCTAAACATGGATAAGAAAAACAAACCCTGAAGTCACAAACCAATTAGAAATAAAAGACAATGAAAGCACTACACAGTAAAATTTGTGAGGCAAGGACAAAGCTATACAAAGAGGAAAATGTATAACCTTAAAATTCATACGCTAGGAGACTGAAAATAAATATAATTTATGAACCAGGATTACAGGGGTGAGGGTGGAAAATCCTAAAATTAAAGCAGAAATTAAACCCGTATTTTACTCAGTTTTCCTCTGAGCCGTGTGAATATTGTTTAACAAGAAAGCATTTACATATTGAGTGTTATTTTAAAAAGGCTACAAAATGATGTGAAAATGCCTAAGAACTCTAAGTAGACTACACATGCAGGCCATAAAGAAGATGCTCCATTCTCACATCAGTTCAGAGGTCATTACGTCATAGAGTTTGTTAGGCAGTTTCACATTATTTTGTAGCCTTTTTTATAACATCTAATACAAAAGTATTAATAATATTCAAGGGACTGGTGTTGTGGCATAGCAGGTAAAGCTGCTGCCTGTGACACCGGCATCCCATATGGGCGCCGGTTCTAGTCCTGGCTGCTCCACTTCTGATCCAGCTCTCTGCTATGGCCTGGGAAAGCAGTAGAAGATGGCTCAAGTGCTTGGGCCCCTGCACCCACATGGGAGACCCGGAAGAAGCTCCTGGCTGCTGGCTTCAGATCAGTGCAGCTCCGGCCGTTGCAGTCATCTGGGGAGTGAACCAGCGGATGGAAGACCTCTCTCTCTCTCTCTCTCTCTCTCCCCCTCTCTCAAAATAAACAAATCTTTTAAAAAAAAAAACAGTCAAACAACTCAGAAGAAAACTGAGCAAAATACAGAAAGCTCTCTCCACCCTCTGGTCCACCAGATCCGGCTTTCTGTTTTTCCACACTTCATGACTTATCATCCGTTTATTCATGTGTCTATTGCTCTATCTCATGTCATTTCTGCTTTTACCTTACCCTCTCCTCCACCCTCAGCCTTGCAACTTGGCTCCTGAAGTCAAATGTTTAATGAAGACCAGAACGCGCTTAATCCTGCGGGGCTTGTATTTCTACATGGTGACAGCTGGCTACCACTGTCCTGCACAGCCCTCTCCACTGCCCACCAGACCGTGCCCTGGGCCAGGTTTGTTACTTGTTACACACCTAACTGCTTTTTTTTTTTTTTTAAAGATTTTATTTATGTATTTGAGAGGTAGTTACAGAGAGAGAGGGAGAGAGGGAAAGACAAAGAGAAAGGTCTTCCATCTGCTAGTTCACTCCATTGCTAGTTCACTCCCCAGATGGCCACAATGGCCAGAGCTGAGCCGATCCGAAGCCAGGAGCCAGGAGCTTCTTCCAGGTCTCCCACGTGGGTGCAGGGGCCCAAGGACTCAGGCCATCTTCCACTGTTTTCCCAAACCATAGCAGAGAGCTGGATCGGAAGTGGAGCATCCGGGACTCGTATCAGCACCCGTATAGGATGCCGGCACTGCAGGCGGTGGCTTTACCCACTACGCCACAGCGCCGGCCCATCACTCGTGTGATTTAAAAGTCTTTTAGGGCAGACATTCCATCTAGCAGTTCCGACCCCCACATCCCGCATGGGAGGGCCTGGGTTTGTTGCCTGGTACTGCTCCCCATTCCAGCTTCCAGCTAACAATACACACCCTGGGAGGCAGCAGCTAAGGACCGAGTACTTGGGTCCCTGGTCACCCACGTAGGAGACTCGGAATGAGTTCCCAGCAGCCAGCTTCAGCCTGGCACGGCCCTGGTTGTTGCCAGCATTTGGGGAATGCACCAGCAGATGGGAGATTTCTGTCTGTCTCCCTCTGTCTCTCAAGTAAATGAAAGAAAATGCCTAAAACGGTTCTTTGAAATTATCATCATGTGCCCCAAATTCCAATATTTCAGAATCCAAAATGTATCTCTCAACTGACTCCTCTACCAGAAGCAGCACAAAAATCTTTGTCGTTTTACGGGTCCTGATTCATGGTTTGGCAAATACTGTCACCGTAATTATAACATAGTGATGTGATGATTGAACTCGGCTTGTGTGGGCTGGCCAGGATGTCTAACCAACAACTCCCTCCCTCCCTCCCTCATTGATTCAATCAATCAACTATTCAATTCATTTGCTTAACAAAGATTTGCATACTCCCTCTATGCCAGGCACTTTTCTAGGGACCAGAAACACGGCAGCTCATCTCTGTTCTCTATAAAGCTTAGATCTGGATCGGGGAGGAATGTTTCAGGCCCTAAATGTATACCTTACAAATGACCTACAGAAATAGACCACAGGGTGCCGGCATGGGCATGGTGGTACAGTGAGTGAAGCCACCTCTTGCAGTGTTGGCATCCTATGTGGGTACTGGTTTGAGTCTGGCTGCTCTACTTCTGATCCAACTTTCTGCTATAGCCTAGGCAAGCAGTGGAAGATGGCACAAGTGCTTGGGTCCCTGCACTCATGTGGGGGACCTGGAAGAAGCTCCTGGCTTCTGGCTTTGGCCTGGCCCAGCCTGACTGTTGCAGCCATTTGGGGAATGAACCAGCATATGGAGGATTCTTTCTCTCTCTTTCTGCTCCTGCCTCTCCTGACTTTGAAATAAATAATCTTTTAAAGAAAATAGTTCTTGGGGCCGGTGCCGCGGCTTAATAGGCTAATCCTCCGCCTTGCGGCGCCGGCACACCGGGTTCTAGTCCCGGTCGGGGCACCAATCCTGTCCCGGTTGCCCCTCTTCCAGGCCAGCTCTCTGCTGTGGTCAGGGAGTGCAGTGGAGGATGGCCCAAGTGCTTGGGCCCTGCACCCCATGGGAGACCAGGAGAAACACCTGGCTCCTGGCTTCGGATCAGCGCGGTGCGCCGGCCGCAGTGCGCCTACCACGGCGGCCATTGGAGGGTGAACCAATGGCAAAGGAAGACCTTTCTCTCTATCTCTCTCTCTCACTATCCACTCTGCCTGTCAAAAAAATAAAATAAAATAAAAAAGAAAATAGCTCTTGGGTAAGGGTTCCATGAACTTTGTATGATGTATCCTCTACTCTATGGCTATTATCATACAGGAATAGGGTTTTCCTTTAAACTTGACCCAGAATTTATGACTTCAGACCTGGCAGACATAGGAAACATAACCTAACCTCCCAAAACCTCCAGAGGACTGTGTGACTTGGCCAAGGTCTCCAGGCTTGCTGAGTCTAGGCCACTTGCTGTCTACTCCCCCAGGTAGGAACTGCAAGTCCAATGCCTTCAGAAGATGTAAGGTGATATAAAACATCCAGGGGAGTGGCGGCGTGGAGACCAGGGACAACTTGAGACGCGTGCTCAGAATAAGTTTCCTAATTCGCAATAAAGCAGCACCAGCGATGAGCTCAGCTCCCTGCCAGGATGGCTCACAGGTCTGGGGGCTGAGGCTGGCCCTGTTAGTCCAGGTCCAGGTCTGAGCCCTGCCCTGTGGCCATACAACCTCCCACTGAGCACTCATTTCTGTATTTCGGCATATCTTTTCCAAGCCCTAAGAATTTTTTAAAAAATTTAAAAAGGCTTTCCTACATGCCTCTGTTTTCTCTGGATTATTTTCCCTCAAGTTTGAGCCATATTTTGAATGTGACCAAAGTTAAAAAAGAAAAAAAAATTTAACTGACACATTAATGCCTTCACATGACACAACATTAATTTTTTAATTTATCTAAGTTTACCCTTTTTAATAGTAAAGACATAGATTAATTTTATATGAAAATGTCTCAGGAATATCTCAGGACTTTCTTGCCTTCTAGAATGTACAGTAAGGGTGGGTGTTTGCATTGTGGCTAGGATGCTGCCTGGTTCGTGTCCCACCTCCCCTGCTTCAGACCAGCTCCCTGCTAATGTGGACCCTGGGAAGCAGCAGACGATGGCTCAAGTACTTGGGTCCCTGCCACTTACAAAAGAGAATCAGATGGAGCTACAGGCTCCTAGCTTTGGCCTGGTTCATCCCTGGCTGTGGTAGGCATTTGGGGGAATGAACCAGTGGATAGAAGAACTCTATTTTTGTCTCACTCTTTCCATCTCTTTAACTCTCAAATAAAATTTAAATAAATAAGTAACTTTTAAAAAGATGTATTTATTTATTTGAAAGGCAGAGTTACAGATAGGGAGAGAGGGAGAGTCAGAGAGAGAAGTCTTTTCCATCTACTGGTTCATTCCCCAAATGGCCGCAATGGGCAGAGCTGGGCTGATTTAAAGCCAGGAGCAAGAGCTTCTTCTGGGTCACCCACACTGGGGCAGGGCCCAAGCACTTGGGCCATCTTCTACTGATTTCCCAGGCCACAGCAGAGTGCTGGATCAGAAGAAGATCAGCCAGGACTCGAACTGGCACCCATTTGGGATGCTAGCACCACAGATGGAGGCTTAACCTACTACACCACAGCACTAACCCAATAAGTAAATTTTAAAAGTTCTGTAGTTCCCCCATACATGGGCGATGTGTTCTAGGACCCCCAGTGGATCCCTTTAAACCACCAAACTCTACATATACTATATTTCTCCTTATACATACATACCCAAGATAAAGCATAATTTATAAATTAGGCACAAATAAGAGATTAATACAGCAGCCAACAATCAAATAGAACAACTATAACCATATGCTGTAATAACAGTTCTATGAATGCGCTTTCTCTTGCATGTGCTATACCTCAATGGTCAATCTGATAACTGAGACAGCCCCCAAGGAGTAACAGATGGGCAGCACAGACAGCGTGGATGCGTGGACAAAGAGATGATCCCCACCCACCCACCAGGCGGGACAGAAGGGGACAGTGTGAGTTCTTGTCCTGCTACTCAGAACAGCATGCAACTGAAAACTGATGAATTGTTTATTTCTGGAATGTTCCATGTATTATTTTCAAACCTCAGCTGACCTCAGATAACTGGAACCACGGAAAGTGAAACCACAGATAAGAGGGAAATTGCTGTAGCTTGAAGTCATTTAGTCTTTTCTTGATACTAATGGTCAGTGATTTGTGTAGAAGTTGACCTATAGTGAGACGTTGTCAACAGCAATTTTTTTTTCTTGTCTATGTTTTTCTGTGACTTCATCTCCCACCTGAATTTCCAGAAGTGTAGGATATGGTTCCAAAGAGCAGGGCAGACCCTGCCCCCAACCCTCCCCTGTGAACCTCTGTGGATCTGTGTTGTTTTCACACTTTTTAGTCATCCTAATTTGGCATGACGCAGAAGAGTTGTTAACTTTGATTTTTAAACATCTTTCTTCTGTAGTTCCCCAAATCCAAGCCACAGAGTTCAAAGTACTCGGAAAATGTTCCTTCCATGTGAGGTGTGCTCTAATCTTCGGCTGCTGGATCAAAATCCCTGGCAGCTCTTTTGTCAAAAAACGTGTTACCTTTTAGACACCAATTCTGTTAGCTCAAAAACCAGCCTAAAATATGCAACATTAAAATTTTTATTTATTTTTATTTCATTTGAAGGCAGAGAGAGAGAGAGAGAGAGAGAGAGAGAGAGAGGCAGACACATAGAGATCTTCCATCCACTTGGGTTTACTCCCCAAGTGCCTATAAAAGCTGGGGTTGGGCCAGGCCACAGCCAGGAGCCAGGACCTCAATGTAGGTCTCCCCTGGGGGGTGGCAGGGATCACCATCCGGTGCCTCCCAGGTGCACACCAGCAGGAAGGTGGAACTGGATGTGGCAGCAGGACTGGAACCACAACTCTCTGGTAAGGGCTGTGGGGGTACCACGCAGTATCTTAAGCACTGTGCCAAACGCCAGGCCCTAAGATCTCGTCTTTAGCAAACATCCCAAGTGGTGCCTGTGCGTGTCAGATCTTGAGGACCGCCGCTCTCCTTTCCTTCTAACCATGGTTCTCAAACACTGCTGCAAAGCCAGTCTCGTAGGAGGGACAGGACAGAGTCCCAATCAGAACCTCCAAGGGACAGGCCCGGCACGGTCGTGTTTTCCGTGATTGTTTTTTTGCTCTAGATTTGGAGCTGCTTGTGCATTTCACGCTCAGTTTGTAAGGAGCAATCCGGAGAGGTCCCATGTATCCTCGGCCCAGTTTCTTGTCAGGGTGATGTCTTGTAACAACAGTAGTACATCATCACAACTGGGAAACTGGCATTGATACACATTCCTAGTAGGTGGTTAAACTACGTCTCTCCTCTCACTTGCCTTGTGCCTCTGCTTCTACTGATATACCTCATTTCTTTAATGTGCTAGTGTTGTGTTTAATTTTACTTATTTATTTGAGAGACAGAGAGAGAGAGAGAGATAGCCAGAAAGAGAAATCCCAAACAGTCCAGGGGCTGAAGCCAGAAGCCAAGAATTCAGTCCCACGTGGGTGGCTGGAACTCAGTCACCTGAGCCACCCTGGTGCCTCCCAAGGTCTGCATTAGCAGGAAGTTGAGTCCAGAGCAGAGCTGCGCCTCTTGGTGTTACAATATGGGATGCAGGCAGGCAACCTCACCTATGTCCTAACTGCTCTGCAAAATGCCTAACCTGCTTTTTTTTCCCTTTCTATTTTGAAACCATGTAAAAGCACAGAAAATTGATCATGATCGTATAATTAACACCCAGATACCCCTAGCCTGCGTTCTCCAATTACCATGTTGCCACATTCGTCCCCTGCTTTCCCCTCTTCCGTGTTATATACATAACCTTCATTCTGACCCATTGACGCATGGCTGCTGACCACACAACCCCTCATGCCTGCACTCTTCAGTGTCCCAAGCACAGGACATTCACTCGTCACAAGGCTACCGTTAGGCTTCGCCGACAGCCTGGGGGTCCCCTAGAAGCCCATGAGTTGAAGGCTTGGTCCCTAAAGCCTTAGGTAAATGGTCAACGGATTAAGGGGGGAGACTGGATACAATTCTGGAGTCCAAAGGTGGGCCTTCTAGGAAGTCCTTCAGGTGTGGCCTTGGGAGAGGCCTGGCTATCAGCTGACTTCAGCCTAGCTTCTCTTTCTCTTCCTCACTCCCCACAGGCTCCCCCCTCCATACGTGTCCCACCACTATCAGGTGCCACACTAATGAGGCCCTGAGATCTTGGACTGTGAATGGCCCAAACCGCAAGCTGAAGTGAGCTTTCTTCCTTCCCGAGTAGCTCCTCTCACGTCTCTAGGTTGTAGTAACAAAAGCTGAGTAATATAGCCATGGTACCATGAATGCATGCAGGAAATGTAATGTTGATGCAGTATCATTTTCAAGGCCTTGTGAATTTCGGGAAACCACCCTTCAGTGGAGCAATTCCTCTGACCACGTTGCAGGAGGGTGAACTCGCTGTACCTACCTTTCATAGGGTGCGGCCCCAAGCCTTTCTCAGGCCTCAGGCCATTGGTGTCTGCAAAGACCCCAGGCCAGTTGGTTTGTAAGCTGTCCTTCAACTTGGGTCTGTCTGGTTGTTTCCTCATCGGGTTTCATTTTTGAAAAACATTTCTCATCTACGTTATCAGCTATGGCTTCACTGGGGAGCTATTTGGCTAAGGAGAGGTTCCCTCTGTTATGGTTTAAAACACTGTGAAGCCAGCGCCGCGGCTCAATAGGTTAATCCTCCGCCTTGCGGCGCCGGCATACCGGGTTCTAGTCCCGGTCGGGGTGCCGGATTCTGTCACGGTTGCCCCTCTTCTAGGCCAGCTCTCTGCTGTGGCCCAGGAGTGCAGTGGAGGATGGTCCAAGTGCTTGGGCCCTGCACCCCATGGGAGACCAGGAGAAAACACCTGGCTCCTGCCATTGGATCAGCGCGGTGCGCCGGCCGCAGTGCGCTGGCCGCGGCGGCCTTTGGAGGGTGAACCAACGGCAAAAGAAGACCTTTCTCTCTGTCTTTCTCTCTCACTATCCACTCTGCCTGTCAAAAAAAATAAATAAATAAAATAAAACACTGTGAAACCTAACTGATGGATGGCTACCTCTGAGCACCTCACCCCCAGGCAGAAGATCGATAATATTCACAACAGACTGTGGCACAACCTCAAGCAAATGCAGGCCTGGGTCGTTCCCAGCCTGTCACTGCTCATTCCAAGGAACAGGGAATCGTGGCGCCCGGGGTTTCTCTGAGGCCTGAGTGAACAACATTACTTCTCCCTTCTTCAATTTTTTCAAACTGTAACATGGCAATGAAGATACCTAGCATTTTTTTTCTAAAAAAAATTTTTTTTATTTATCTATTTGAAAGCCAGAGTTACAGAGAGAGAGAGAAAGAGAAAGAGAAAACCTCCATCCACTGGTTTACTTCCTAAATGGCTACAACAGCCAAGGCAGAGGCAGGTCAAAGCCAGGAGCCAGGAGTTTCTTCTAGGTCTCCCATGTGGGTACAGGAACCCAAGTACCTGGGCCATCCTCCAATGCTGTCTCAGGCACATTAGCAGGGAGCTGGATCAGAAGTGGAGCAGCCAGGACATAACCAGCTCCCATATGGGATGCCAGTGTCGCTGGCCAGCGGCTTAATCTGCTACGCCACGATGCTTGTCCTGATAGTTAGCATTTAACTCACAGGTCTGATGTAGTGACGGATGGTACATCCTCAATGTGGTGCTTAGCACTCAGTACACGTTCATGTACTGTGAGCTCTTGCTCTCATTTTTAAAACCATCATGAAGAAAAGGCAACTGACAGGAGAAATTATTTGTAAACTATACAACTGATAAAGGATTAATAATCAGAGTATATAAAGAGATCAAGAAACTCAAAAACAATAAAGCAAACAACTCAGTTAAGAAATGGGAAAAGGACTTGAATAGGCATTTTTCAAAAGAGGAAATCCAAATGCCCAACAGACACATGAAAAAAAGGTTCAGGATCACAAACTATCAGGGAAATGCAAATCAAAACCACAATGAGGCTTCACCTCACCCCAGTCAGAATGACTTTCATACAGAAATCAACAAACAACAAATGCTGGTGAGGATGTCAGGAAAAAGGTACCCTAATCCACTGTTGGTGGGAATATAAACTGGTATAGCCACAATGGAAGACAGTATGGAGATAACACAGAAATCTGAATATCAACCTACCATATGACCCAGCCATCCCACTCCTGGGAATTTACCCAAGGAAAATGAAATCAGCATATGAAAGAGTGATCTGTACCCCCATGTTAATTTCAGCTCAATTTGCAATAGCTAAGACATGGAATCAACCCAAATGCCTATCAATTGAAGATCAGATAAAGAAATTATGGGATATGTACACCATGGAATACTACACAATGGTTAAAAAAAAAAAGAAATCCTGTCATTTGCAACAAAATGAATGCAACTGGAAAACATCATACTTAGTGAAATAAGCCAGTGCTAAAAGGACAAATTCCATCTGTTCTCCCTGATCTGTGATAACTAATGGAGCACCTAAAAGGTAATCTATAGAAATGAAATTGACACTTTGAGATGCAATGACTTTGTATAGCCTTTGTCTCAACTGTTAATGAACAGTTTTTTTCATACTATTTGTCGAACTCTCTACTTAGTAAAGAGTTAACCGTATGTGCGTAAAGTTAATTGAAAATAGATCTTAGTGAGGCCGGCACTGTGGCATAAGCAGGTAAAGCTGCTGCCTGCAGCACCAGCATCCCACATGGGCACCAGTTTGAGTCCTGGCTGCTCCACTTCCAATCCAGCTCCCTGCTAATATGCCCGAGAAAGCAGCAGAGGATGGCCCAAGTCCTTGGACCCCTGCACTCACATGGAAGACTGGGAAGAAGCTCCTGGCTCCTGGCTTCTGCTAGCCCAGCCCTGCCCTGCTCCTTGAGGCCATTTGGAGAGTGAACCAATGGATGGAAGATTCTTTGTCTCACCTCTCTCTCTCTCTGTAACTCTGCCTTTCAAATAAATAAATAAATCTTTTAAAAAAGAAAACAAATCTTAGTAAAAAATAAGAATGGGAATAGTAGAGGGATGAGGAAGAAAGGTGGGAGTGTTGGTTGGGAGGGTGGGTCTGGTTGGAAGGATCACCATGTTCCTAAAGTTGTATTTATGAAATGCATGAAGCTTGTATTCTTTAAATCAAAGGTTTCTGGGGGGAAAAAAACATTGCCAAAAAAAAAAAAAAAATCATGTGTTTTAAGTCTTCTGGTGGGCAGGCCAGAGTTTTTTCTGTTACAGCCAAATCCTTTTGTTAATCTGTGTGGTTGTCACAGAAGCTCTCGTGGGGCCCATCTTCTGCCCCAGCAGCTTGGCTATGGGAAAGGTGCTGGCAACTTCCTGCTTAGGATGCTGGGACTCCACCTTACCATTACACCCTGAGAAGTTAAAAGGATTCTTTCTCTGTCTGTACTGCTGGGAGGGTTAGGCCCTTGTAGGTTCAGAAGGGAGAAATTAAAGTCACAGGGTGTGGTGCCATAGAGACAAGCACAGAGACCTAGGCATGGTAGAAGCAGCCTACAGTCCTGAAGATATGAGGGAGGCATCATTCTTCTTTTGGGGCCCCTGCCTCCCCTCTCTGTCTCCTCACCCTCTGCTCTCACTCCCAAAGGTGAACTGATTGCACTCTTGCTGTCCCTGCGCCATTGCAGGCACAGCTAATACCAGGACCGGGATTCAAACTCATGCTACCAACTCCCAAAACAGCGCTCTGACCCAATGAGCTGCATGATGGTTGGGGGAGTGCTGGCATGGAAAGATGGCTATGGGGTGGTGTCAAGTAAATAAAGTACAATCATCAAATGACATGGATAGTACAATCCCTTTATATTATGGTAATATTTTTTTTACAAAGGTACCCAGTTAAGAGTTATTACATGGTAGTCCCAAATGGCAGAAGTATCCAAGCAATGGAACTGCCTTAAAAGTGGTCCCTCATGGGTAGGTGTCCCGCACAGTGGTTAAGCTGCTGCTTGGGATGCCCACCTCCCATATCAGAGTCCTGGGTTCGAGTCCTGACTCTGCTTTTGATTCCAGCTTCCTGCTCATGTGCACCCTGGAAGGCAGTGGTGATGACTCAAGTACCTCAATCCCTGACACCCACCTGGGAAACCCAGGTGGGAGTTCTGGGATCCTGGATTCAGCTTGGCCCAGCTCTGGCTGTTGTGGACATTTGGAAAGCGAACCTGTGAATGGAAGATCTCTTTGTCTCTGCCTTTCAAATCAAACTAAATAGATAGATGAATAAATACAATATTATGAAAAAGCAATCCCGCATTTTTCAAGAATCGCTGTTGAAATGGATGAAGGACAACTGCAGAGATTTGCTACAGGGCCCTGTGGGGTGGGGTGCGCTGATCACAGGGGACAGATGCTTGGCCCTGAGAGCTGTATGCATCTGTAATGATGTTGAATGGTGATCGTGGGAAGACCCCTGGGCCGCCAGCTCCAGAACCCATACGATGGGAACAGACTCCTGAAGGTTTCCAGGAGACGTCCATGGGACGGGGGTCACACCTTCCCCTTATTTCTCTTGCTCTTGGATAAGTCCACTGGGGGAACTTCACGGGACCGGGACATCCCTGGTTGACTTTCCTTAGGTGCAAGGACACCTTTCATTTTTAGTCTGGAGGGTTTAAACCAGCTGACTCACAGTCAGTGAGAGCCCCACATCATCCCAGCCCTCAAGCCCTGTGCAACCTGACCCATGCCTGCTTCCCTGGCCACACCTCCTCTTCCTCACCGTGCCCCCGCTCTGTAACCACGCTGGCCTCCTTGCCAGCGTTCCACCTCGGGCCTCTGCACCTGCTCCTCCAGGGGCCTGGATGCTCTGCTCTGCGTGGCTCACTCTCTCCCTTCTTATGGTCTCTACCATGATATCACCTCAGCTCTCTTTCTTAGAAGTCCCCACCACCTTCTGATCTATACTCATTTACCATCTTTTTATAATTCTTTTATTTTGAAAGGCAGAGACCCAGAAGATATGGACATACACACACACACACACACACCAATGCCCACAACAGCTGGGGCTGAGCCAGGCCAAAGAAGCCAGGAGCCAGGAACTCCACCTGGATCTTCCACATGGGTGGCAGGGACCCAACTACTTGAGTCCTCACCTGCTCCCTTGCCTTCCAGGGTGCTCGACAGCAGAAAGCTAGAATCAGGAACAGAGCTTGAACTCAAGACCAGGCACTCTGCTGTGGGATGCAGGTGTCAAGTGGCATTTTTTTTTTGAAGTTTTATTTTATTTATTTGAAAGAGTTACAAAGAAAGGCAAAGCCAGAGAGAGAGAGGGTTCTTCCATCTGCTGGTTTACTCCCCAAATGACCGCAACAGTCAGAGCTGCACTGATCTGAAGCTAGGAGCCAGGAGCTTCTTCCGGGCCTCCCATGTGGGTGCAGGGGCCCAAGCACTTGGGCCGTCTTCTGCTTTCCCAGGCCATAGCAGAGAGCTGGATCAGGAGTGGAGCAGCCAGGACTCAAACCAGTGCCCATATGGGATGCCGGCACTGCAGGCGGTGGCTTTACCCACTACGCCACAGTGCCAGCCCCTCCTAAGTGCCATTTTAACAGCTGTACCAGATGCCTGCCCCATCATCCGTCTTATCTGCAGTGTTGAGAACTTGGTGGTGGGGACTGCGGCACACCGGGGAACACACACCTGTCCAAGGGGACACCCGCTCCCCAGCCCCACTCATTGCTATCGTAGAAGAAAGTGGCTCCTAAGCCTTCTGATTTTTCAGCGCAAGCCCCTGGCTCAGGCTTTCACACGGCATCTCCTGAGTCTTAAATGTCAGCTGAGAAATCACATCTTTGAAAAGCACCGTGCAGGTTGGCAGGGTGGAGGCCAGGAGAACATGTCTGCAGCACGCAGGTTTGTGAACGCACAGCCACGGGGAAATTGAAGTTCACGGAGGGTCTGATTGAAGGCAAAGAGGCCGGTGTGTTTCAACAGCGAGGGTCGGAAGACAAGTACCTACGCGGACACGCATTTCCTATTGCTCCATTGTGGGCTGCGCTTGCAAACAGTGAGAGGCGGCTGAGTGTGTGTGCCCACGCTTTCTTTTTCTTCCCCTATTCCATCTGCATCCCTTGAAGGCTTCTGCCATCCCCGGAAAACTAGTGCTGCCATTTGCCTCTTTTATTTAGCAGGAAATTTCCAAGGGGAAATGCACTGTGAAGCCTTAAGGAGAGCCCCCTCAAGATGGGGTTTTTGGAAAAAGGGAGAGAAAGAAATACAATCAAGCACTCACAGGGAAGAAAATGAAATGCTGGCAGAGCAGCAGCCATGCCAATTCTGAGCAGGTGCACAGAGGAACACTAACGGAACCCAGGAGCAGGTGAGGGAGCCTTATGGGGCAGGGAGCTTGGGAGCTTGCGTAGGAGGGACTGCGGGCTCACCGCACAGAAGGTGCTGGATGCCTGGCCGACGGCAGACTGCTACAGTCCCTTGTCTGCAGGGCACACACGCATACTGGGGCATGGACGCGAGGCCGGCCCTGCGACAGGTGCAACGTGGCTGAGGATCAGCCTCCCCAACAGACGAAGGCAAACGCACGGCTCCGTTTGCTCACTCTGATTCTGAGCAGAGGACAAAAGCATACTGTGTGTGTGTGCATGTGTGTGTTGTGTGGCCCGAGTTTTCAAGTCGACGAAGACCACAGCTTTTCCTACTACTTAATTCCCGTTTCACCGGTGGGCCAGAGAAACAAGGACACGGAGTCGTTCCACAGGCAAGGACAAGGACTCTTTGTTTTTGAGGAAGACAAAAATTTACAATTTACTCCCAGCCCCCTGGGACCCCCAACGTGGAACAACAAGGTGAGGCCCGCTTCTCGCCTGGCCCTCCATCATCAGCAGACACGGCAGTGCAGACACGCCACGGAAAGCAGACACATGTTCCCTGGACCACAGGCCACTCGCCTGGATGCCCACTTTCATTCTGTAAAAGCAGTTTTGGGGCATGGAATCGCCGGGCGGAAGTGAGGCTTGGGCCCTGTGGTGAGGCTGTGCAATCTGCCCATTGCCCAGGGGCCAGCTTACCAACTTGACCATCACTTGCCATCTCTGGAGAATTCCACCTGTGCGTAACCAGGTAGACGATCTACTCACACACTCTTGACTATAAAAGCAATGCTCTCGGGGTAAATGCCAGGTAACCATCCTCAGGCACCCCTGGTGGGCCCAGCCTCACCTCATTCCACATCCCATTGCTCTCCTATGCCTGCTCCCCAAATAAGCCCAGCCTCACACCCACTACACTTGCTGTTCCCTCTGCCTGGAATGCTTTTCCCATTGCTGCTTCCCAAGCTGCGCCTGCTTACCCATCACCATTCAGCTGAAATGTCATACCTAGGAGAGGCCCTCCTTCCCTCTCTCCCATACCATCTTACTGTCCTACCTTCCTGAGAATACATCAGTACCTGAAATGATCTCACTGCTTGTTCCTTTGGTTTTCTTTATGGTCTGTCTCCCGTTTGGAGAATAATAATGTAAGTTGTTTAAGAATAAATGTCTCAGCAGTTCTGTCCATTGCTCTGTCTCTGGTGTCTGGGACAGAGCCTGAAGCCCAATAACAGGTGCACGACAGATGCCTGCTCAAGGCAAGACTGGGATACACGAGGGGACTTGCAGAAGTTTGGGGAGGGGTGGGCATTTAGCCTAGTGGTTAAGGCACAGCGTAGGAGGCCCTCATTCCATGTCGCAGTGCCTGGGTTTGAGCCTGCCTCTGGCTCCTGACCCTAAGCTTCCTGCTAGTACCTTTCCCGGGGGACAGCAGGTGATGGTTCAAGTGAAGCCACCCACATGTGGCTTCAGACTATGATTAGCTTCAGTGGGGCCCTGGTCCCAGCCATTGTGGGCATTTGGGGTGTGAACCAGCAGATGCGAGCGAGCTCTCTCTCTGCTTCTCAAGGAAATAATAATTTTTAAAAAGTTTAAAGTCCATGGAAAAATTGAATTGAAAGATTCTTATTTTTTGCATTTTTTTCCTACTCTGTGTTCCCATGAACTTAGGAAGACTCCCTCCTACTACTGCAGTTGAGAGGATATGGCAGTCTGAGTACGATGGGAGTGAGCAGCTGGCAAAGTCACGCACTGACCACGAGGACCCTGAGCCACAGCGGTTTGTGCTTGCGTTCTCTGCTGCCTACGGCGGTAACAGTGCACGTCTACATATGTAGACAGACTGAGCGCCAGCTCTGCCCGCCTACCTTTCCCCACTAAACTCTGACCCAGGGCGAAGTCACTCCCTCTGGGGAGCCTTCCTGGACGCCAGTCCCCTCCTCCCTTCCCCCCATGCTTTGTCCTCACTCCTCAGCTGCTCTGTGCCATCGAGGGGCTATGTGGGGTATCAGACCCCAGCCTCACTGACCTGGGGACACCGGCATCTAGCACCCAGCCCGCGTGCTCATCAAAGTGTGTTGAGATGAATACAGGAGGGAGGGACCCAGGTGCGAGTGAGGACAATGGCATGAATAACTGATGGAAAGTGTCCCAAGGGCCACCGGAGCCCTGAGCTCAGGGCACAAGGCCACGGCCAATCCCTACCTGTGGACGATCCCCAGAAACATCCATGGTCTTGGCATCGTCATCCTCAGTCGACTCAAAATCTTCCGAGTAGTCCACGGGGGGTTCGATGTGCAGCCTCGAGCCGGCTTCTGTTCGGATCTGCACCGATCTCTATGCGCAAAAATTGAGACAGCTTCAGAGGTGGGGGTAGTGAATGTCTGTGTTCCTCCCAGGGACGTGGACTAGCACGGGAGGGGCTGAGCACAGGAGTCTGGCACAGCTGGGGGGTCTCACACAGGCCGGCACCACGTGGGTCGGGCCACCTGGGCTCAGAAGTCTTCACTGCATCTTACTGGAACTTCCCAAGTATGTGCCGCAGAATTCTTAAAAACAACCTTTCTGGGGCTGGCGCTGTGGCACAGTGGTGCAGTGGCGCTGTGGCGCAGTGGGTTAAAGCCCTGGCCTGCAGTGCTGGTATCCCATATGGGCACCGGTTCTAGTCCCAGCTTCTCCTCTTCCAATCCAGCTCTCTGCTATGGTCTGGGAAGGAAGTGGAGGATGGCCCAAGTCCTTGGGCCCCTGCACTCGCATGGAAGACCCGGAAGAAGCTCCTGGCTTCAGATCGGCCCAGCTCCAGTCATTGCAGCCACCTGGGGAGTGAACCAGTGGATGGAAGACCTCTCTCTCTGTCTCTACCTCTCTCTGTAACTCTGTCTTTCAAATAAATAAAATAAATCTTTAAAAAAAAAAAAAAACCCTTTCCATTTGAGATGATCAGGCCTTTGGGAAGTATTCAGCTTCTCAAAAAGGGCCTTGTGAGCAAGTGATTTTGATCATTTTTTGGGGGCGGCACTTTGGCGTAGCAGGTAAGGCTGCCGCCTACAGTGCCAGCGTCCCATATGGGTGCCAGTTCAAGTCCTGCTGCTCCACTTCCAATCCAGCTCTCTGCTGTGGCCTTGGGCCCCTGTACCCACGTGGGAAACCTCGAGGAAGCTCCTGGCTCCTGGCTTTGGATCAGCTCAGCCGTTAATGGTCATTTGGGGAGTGAACCAGCAGATAGAAGACCTCTCTCTGTCTCTCTCTGTCTCTCTCTCTCTCTCTCTCTCTCTCCTGCCTCTGCTTTTCTGTAATTCTGCCTTTCAAATAAATACATAAATAATCTTTAAAAAAAGATCATTTTGTGAGTTCAAGATCAGCCTAGGTTTTGTCTCTCCACTCCGGGCTCCCCCCATGATCATCGTCCACACCTCCTACGAGCAGCCTACGTGGATGCCAGCCCATGGGGCCTCCTGAGCCTGAACAACAACCTGCAAACCAGAAGCTGAAATAAACCTTCTCTTTCCCAAGACACTGTTCTGGGCTGCTTTATTTAGAGCCACACAAAGCAGAATTAATACACCTGGTGTGGCAGGCTGGGGGCTGACACCCAATATCCATGTCCCCTTCTCCTCCTGCACTGAGTTCCCAGAATCCCCTGCGGCTGGGCAGGAGCCCCGAGGTGCAGGTGGGAGGCAGGATGGGTGCCTGTTCTAGGCTGTGCCCTTAAAGGGAAGAGGCTGGGCTCCCCTGGCCCTGGGTGGAGGAGGCAGTGAGCTGTCCGGGGCTGTGGGGAGGGAGGGACATCTGGAAGATGCCACGGCACAGAGTTGGTGCCTGGCTTCTCCCATGATCCCCGGGCTGCCTGCTCCTGCCTCAGCCGTGTCCTGCCAGAGACATGAGCTTCTGTGCTGCTCAAGCCTGCGTGACCGGGGCCCTGCTATGAGAGCAGCCAGGCCTGTGCCCTCATGGAGAAAGGCAGAGTCCTCTGTGATGCAGCCCATGGCCCCACTTCTGATTCCTGGGCACGCACTCGCACGCCTGGCAATCGGGCCAAACAGAACCACCTGCAGCCGAGGAGCACCCATCAGGAAATACCGCCACCTCCCCCTCCTGACTCGGAACACATGTGTGGCCCAAGCGTGGGAGTGAGAGTCAGGTCTGGCTGATCAGCCCATCCACCTCTCACAACAGGCCCTAGCCTGCAGATTCCGAGATGGGCCTGGAGCCACGGCAGCCAAGGAGGATGGCCCTGGGACTCCTGCTAGAGCCACGGGGAGGAGCTCTCTGCTGTAGGAGTGGTAAGATAAAGTGTGCCAGCAGCTGCTAAGGGCCGTCCTGTCCTAACACAGAGAGGAAAGGAGCTGACAGGCTGAAGTGGAGTTCTGATGAATTTGTGTAGATGCCCTGGATCCAGCTGCACCTGAAGCAAGTCCAGTGACCCTTTCTCTTTGGCTTAGACCAACATAAATAGCAATTATGTTCCTTCTGACAGTCTTGACCCTCACCTGTGCCCTAACCTCTCCGACCCCTGTGCCTTTGCTCATGCTGTTCACCCAATTTGAATGCTCTTCTCCCAAATCTCTTCCACGTACCCAAATCCTAGGTAAGTTTGGAGACAGCGCTCTCTGCCCACGCAACAGCTGTCCACTGCCTGATTCTGTGGAGGTGGCAAGATGCCTGAGGACAAGGAAGAAAGCCACATTTCAGGGTGGCCCGGAGGAAAAACAGAGGAAGCCTGGGTTGCTGGCGGCACCAACCACCCGTCTCCTATAGGCCGCCTGCCTCCACATGGCAGTCTGAGCCGTCATGGTTACTTACAGGGGAACTCAAGCCCAGTGACACTCCTGTGGCTGTATCACAGTGGGCCATGCCTGGTGAACAGCCTGAGATCTAACCTCAGGCAGACTGGCTCAGTTCCCAGAACCCTGATGCTAACTCCCTGTATGACCTAGGCAGGGCACGTCCCCTGACACCCCAGGCACCAGCTTCCCCATGTGCCAAAGCGGCACTCACGCTGTGAGGATGATACACAAGGGAGCAGGCTGGGGCTGGAGAGGCACCCACTCATGTGCCAACAGCTCTGCACAGGTGCCCGGACCTCCCCCTACCAAAGGAGGGGACACATTTCCTCCAACACGGACCCTAAAAGCAAGCCAACAACATCATCCACTCATCAGCTGGAGAAACTGCTGTGTGTTCCCAGGCTGGAGGCAGATCTGGCTGTGAGCAGGGCCCAGACTGGTGTGGGGTGAGCGTGGTGCCCAGGGCGCTATTGGAAATGGCCTCACTCTTGGGTGCCAACGTGCACGTATGCAAATCTGACTATGAGACCCCCTCAGATCTGCGCGAGGCGCCTTGCCTGTGCTTGTCCTGGTCCTGTGGCTGAGTGGTAGAAGACACAGAGCCCGAGTCCTGACTCCAGAACCTGAGTTCAAGGCAAGTCAGGCGTTACTTTCCCCGAGGCCCTGGCAAGACCCTTCCACCCCGTGTGAGGTTCTGCTGCCCCACATGCTTAGGAAATGTAGCATGTTGGAGCCTTATGGCCCCACACGACCTGCAACTCAGGCCAGGGCTCTCTTCTTCTTCAAATTCATTCATTCAATCTACTTATTTGAGGGGTAGAGAGGTAGGCAGCAAAAGATCTCCTATCTGCTGATTTAATCCCCAAATGCCCACAATAGCCAGGGCTGGGCCAGCCAGGAGCCCAGAACTCCATCCGGGTCTCTCACATGAGTGGCAGGGACCCAAGTACTTGGGTCAACACCTGCTGCCACCCAGGGTGCACATTAGGAGGAAGCTGGATGGGAAGCAGAGTCGGGACTTGAACCAGACATGGCAACACAGGACGTGAGCGTCCCAGCTGGTGGCTTAACCCCTGTGCCAAACGTCCACGGAGTGATCAAAGCTCACGCTGTGGCACGCCTCCTGCTCCCCTCAGTGCTGCCACTGCAGCTGCCACGTCACCCAATACTCCATGGTGCATTCGCTCACGACACACCCCCAGGGGAAAATGAGGCCCAAGGACATTAGGTGCTCATCCAAGGTCACCCCGCTAAGAAGCCGCGGAGCCTAGTGTTAAACCCCAGTGGCGTGGCTCCAGAGGCCAGACAACCCACCGGGACCGGCCAGCTTTTCCTGTAAACGGCTGGAGAGTACACATCTCACACCCTGCCAGTGTGTGCTCGCTGCTGTAATACTCAACTGTCCCACTGTAGCTCGAACACAGCCCCAGACAAAGCCGAAACAAATGGGCTGGCCAGGTTCCAATCACACTTGGTTTATAAGAACAGGCTGAGGCCGGATTCGGCCCAGGGACTGCAGTTTGCCAACCAATCCCTGTTCTAAGCCACCACAGGACACTGCCTCAGCAGGCCCAAGAGGGATAAATGTGCCCCACCTGGCGACAGCAGAGACCAAGCGGGATTAGAGAATTGCCTGCAAAGATCTGAGGTACAGGAGGCAGGCAGCGGGTAAGCCACAGATGACTCAGGGCAAAGAGCTTGGAACGAGAGAGTGCAAGGGGCTGGAAAAGCAGCTGGGAAGTCTCTGTTTGCGATCAGAGAGAAGAGGTGCAGAAGGAAGGTACCACTGTTTGCTTCCAGAACCTTCCAGAAGCCCCTCTGGACTCTGAGTGCCCTGTGCCGTTCCCTCCACCTCCTCCCACTCTGCTGTGCCCTCCTGACCACGTGCTTGGCTGCCCTGGGCTCTGGCACCAAGTGACACGTGGCTTTCTCCCGGGCTCTGCCCACTCGCTCTCAGAGCCGAGCAAGTGCCAGCAGCAAGATCTGAGGAGGGAAGCACCTCACAGGGCGCAGGTCCCCTGGAGGCTTCCAGGCCAGGACACTCCTGGAGGCCCCCTGCCTCAGCCAGGATGAGGCTGTAAAGACTCTGACTTCACTGCTGAGATGGACTCCCTGGGACATGTTCAACAAGCGCCCCCCCCTCCTCTGCAGGAACCCCTAGCAATGTCCAAATGCCAGGAGCCTTCTGGGCGGGGAGGAGAGAGTGTGAGGAAGAGGGGGGAGGACCTGTAGGTTTGAGCCCAGGTCTAAGGAGGAGCCTGACTCCCCAGCACCAGCCAGTGCCTCGGGTGGGGCCCAGCCCCTCCCGCAGGGTTCTGATATTTGGTCTAGAAAGGGAGCGGCCTTGACTAGGGCCTTGGGATTTATGAAGATGGCAGAATTTCAGTGCCCCTGGCCCCTCACCTTAGGAGTCAGCAGGTGCATTTTAACAATAGAACCACTGTGTCTGGCTGTCTGGCACGCAATGCCCTGTGTCCTAGCAAAACACCCTGCTCTTCTGGGAAATCCTCTCCTCACTCCTTGGCCTGCTAATCCAAGTGGAACTGAGTTCCCTCCCAGGGGCAGACGGAGCTGTGACGCAGGCCTGGTCAATCAGAGCATGGTTCATGGTGACTGGTTCAGGGGAACCCAAGAAAGGCAACAACAGGCGTCAGATCGGAAGCGGGAGCTTCTGGTAACTCCCGGTACTCCACGGGGCACAGGAGGAAAAGCAGAGCTGAAAGCAATGCGTCCTCTGACGTGGTCTGAGCCGCTGGGCCCAGCCACAGCTGAACGTAGGAGAGCAAGTCATGGAACCGGGATGGGGCCAGGCAGTGGGTGCAGCTAAGACAATGCCTGGGAAGCCCGCGTCCCATGTCAGAGCGCCTGCTTTGCGCCCAGGCCTCTCCACTTCCCATCACAACTTCCTGCTAACACGCACCCTGGCAGGCAGCTCGAGAGGACTCAAGGGCTCGGGTCCCTGCCACCCACGTGGGAGACCTGGATGGAGTTCCAGGCTCCAGTCTTCAGCCTGGCCCAGCATCAGGGGATGGATGATCTCTGTTTTTCTCTCTCTCTGTCTGTCTTTCCCTTAAAATGAAAATAAATTTGAGAGAGAGAGAGTTGGGAAGAAGACAGCTTTGCCTCTGATTTGAATTTTAAAATACAGGGAAGGGCTCCAGCACTCCAGGAGAGGGCCCAGGTATCTTTTGCTTCTGCAGTTTTCCCAACCTCGCCTCCCAGCGGTTCAACAACACCCTGGTTTCACCAACATCACCAAGGGGCAAACGCAGGTTTGCAGTGGGCATTCAGGCCCAGAGTCGGCAAAGTCCTCACTGAGCACTGACTGCACAGAAGCTTCTGGAAGCATGGCAAGACGGCGAAGAACACCTAAACACCGCTCTGAACATTCTGTTCCATTTTGCTGAAAGTTCTAAAACACAGTCCATCAATTAAGTACACACACACATACACACACACAAAACAGAAATAAATAAATTTTTTTAAAAAAGAGGCCAGGATTTAGGGCCCAGAAGATCTGGTAGTTGTATTTGATCATGACCTACCAACGCCTGCTGCTCATGGGCAGGAGCTAGTATGGCCAGCTCCCAGAACCCCCTGGCTACACCTGCTCTGGCTGTCAGCCCCAGGATTCCGAGGGGGTCCTCAGGCTAGCCATATATAGGCCATACGATGCAGAGCCAGGAGCCAGAGATAGGCCTGAGCTGGCAGAGACAAAGTGGGCTGGAGGCCAGGGTGGCTAGTGGCCCAGAGAGTTCCAGCAGTGCTGAGGGGCAAGCAAGACACCGGCAGGGCCCAGAGCAAGGGCAGAGAGTGGGAAGGACACAGCCAGTCCAAGCAAGAACGTGGCCACGCCTGCAGTCTGGCCGATGCCCTTGCTTTCCTGATCACACCAGCTCCAAGGAATACAGTCCTGGACGAAGCTGACTCCCTGTGGGACCTTGGATAAGTCACAGGATCTTGTAGGGCCATAGATTCCTCCTATTTTCTTTTTCAAATGAGAGTTGGGCTGAATCATCTCTAGGTTTGCTTTTCATCTCTAAAATTCTATTACACCAATAAAGAACAGTAAAAAAAAAATTAAGGTGGTCCATAAAAACAGAATATTACTACAAAGAACACAGAGCTTAACTACTGAAATTTGAACGCAAATCTCTCCACTGGAGTTCATTAGAAGCTTCTTTACTCATGAAATTGGAAAATAATTCGCTTACTTTCCAATGAAGATAATTCGCTCTAATTATGAGCATTTGTTACCTAACCACCCTGGAAGACAGGTTGGCCCAGTCCCCACACCCCTGAGCCTCTCTGCTCCAGGTAGCTAGACGCTGCATCCAGGTTACACTACGCCTGTCTGTTGCACTTAGCTTCTTTGAGTATCTTCCTACCTTCTATCTCATTTATTCTCACAACAATTCAGGCAGGGAAGTGGAAGAAGGTGACATTAATATCAATATATGCCGCTTGCAAAATTAAGGGGTGTTCCTCTGCATTTTGCAAGGTGACCTGCCTGCTTGGGCTGGGAAGCAATAAATAAGATCGAATGTAAATGATACGTGCGTACTATACTTTCTAGAATAGATGTATGCCTGCAGGAAAAGAGAACGAACAAAATAAAGTGACTGCATGGAATCTTTGTAAATATAATCCTATTCTCCCACGTACGGTTTTAGAAGGGTTTTATCTGCACTCAGAATTTCCTTTCAATGGTCCCAAGACTGTGATGCGTCAGTTTTACTTTCTGTAGATACAGGTAATAAGCACTGCTTCCATTTAGAGGGGAGTCACATCGTCCTCGGAGGACTTTCAGAAGTCATCAGGCGAGGGAAAAATCAGTGTCAAAATTACCTTTGAAAAAGAGCCTTCACCTCCCGAAAAGTACAGCCTTCGGGATACAGCTTTTTATAGCCATTGCTGTGATGAATGTGCATGTGTAATTTTGGTGCATATGGAAATGTATAGTACATGATAGAAATACATATGCAAGCTATAATTTTATGGTATTCTTAATTAAACTATTCATACTGTAACTACTCCATCTTCCCTCTTCGGGTGGGAGGAGAGTGATGAGGGTGCAGGCAAGGGCCCAGCACCAAGTTCACAGAAGTTGAATGCCTGGCGGATGCAGCTTCAACATACTGGGCACCTACTCTGCGGCCAGCACCTATGCAGAGGCATCATCTCCTGCGTCTTTACCACCACTCCTTTAGACCAGCACTCAGCACACTTATTCTGTAAAGGACTGGATAGAAAATATTCTTGACTGTGAAGGCTATAAGGATATAAGGTCTCTGATGCAACTCCTCAGCTCTGCCACCAGAGCCCAAAAGCAGCCACAGGCAACATGTAAACAAACGGGTGTGGCTGTGTTCTAATACAACTTCACTTATAAGAGCAAGCAGCAAATCAGATGTGGCCCAAGGGCTGTGGCTGGCCGATTCTTGTTTTAGATGCACAGCTCTGTTCTCATGGGTACAAAGCAAAGAGGGAGAGAATCAAGCTGAGGGCCAGTGATTGAACTGCTTGTAGAAGGTCACAGAAATGCAGATTCAGGGCTCAGCATGCGGCTAACTGCCGTCATTACCATCATTATGTTAGCCTCATCACCACCGCCATCATCACCACCACCGCCATCACCGTCACCATGGGAGTTCACTTTTAGTCTGGATCTACAGTGGGCCAGGCACCCGGGCTCCAGGCTGAGCAATACATCAACTCATTGACTCCCCACAGCTACCCTGTGAAACAGGCACTCTTCTCTATTCTACTTGTCAGAGGCACACAGTGAGTCCAAAGAGCTCAGGACACTTGCCCGGTGTCACACAGCTGGCGAGCGGAGGAGCTTTGCTTTCCATCTGGGCAATTCGGCCTGAGCCTGCACTGCGAACCACCACAGACTAGACTTCTCTCAGCCTGGTCCTGAGACCAGTGCAAGAACGAAGTCAGTCGCAACAGTTCACGGGGAGAGGGAGCCCGTGGGAAGGAACTCTGCTGTGCTGCACCTTTTGACTGTGCTTTGATTCCCCGAGCAGTTAATAAGGGGGGTTGAGGAAAATGACTCCCCAGCGGAGTTGGGGTTCCCTTCCAGCCAGATGGTGCCCTGAGGAGCCCTAGAAGACAGCAAGGTGCCCGCCGGCGCCAAGGCTCAACAGGCTAATCCTCCGCCTTGCGGCACACCGGGTTCTAGTCCCGATCGGGGCGCTGGATTCTGTCCCGGTTGCCCCTCTTTCTGTCCAGCTCTCTGCTGTGGCCAGGGAGTGCAGTGGAGGGTGGCTCAAGTGCTTGGGCCCTGCACCTGCATGGGAGACCAGGAGAAGCACCTGGCTCCTGCCATCGGATCAGCGCGGTGCGCTGGCCGCAGCGCGCCAGCCACGGCGGCCATTGGAGGGTGAGCCAACGGCAAAGGAAGACCTTTCTCTCTGTCTCTCTCTCACTGTCCACTCTGCCTGTCAAAAATAAAATAAAATAAAAATAAAGAAGACAGCAAGGTGCCTGCAAAGCCAAATGCGGAGAGGTGGGCTTGACATTACACACTGGCTCCCACCGTGGCAGCAAAGGCTGGACTTGGGAGAACAAAGGTGGCTCAGAGGAAATCCTATAGGCAAAGAAATCTAGGCTGGAACCTTCCGGTCACAAAGAACATGCTTCTCTCCAGTGGGGTGACAATGCTGCCACTGGGTTACCAAAACGCGAGGCAACTTAGTCCTTTTGTTGGCCACATTGGAGGGCTCCTGCTGCACTCACCTGATATATCTATGAAATTTAATTTACATGACACACATCCCATGGAGGGACTGCTTTCTCTCACCTAGATGGATTGGTAAAAATCCAGAGATTTGCCAGTATATTCTTGGCAAGGTCTGGTGGAGCACAAAATGGCCCAGCCCTGTGGAGGGTATCTTGGCAACACTGTCAAAAGCACAAATGCATTTTCCCTTTGAGCCAGCTAAATTGCTACCAGGAATGTGCTGTGAAGAAACACCTCCACAAACGGGAAGACGCACATGCACAAGGTGTTCACGGCAGCATAATTTGCAATAGCAAAGACAGAACAAACCAGAAATCCATCCCCGTAGGGAACTGCTGAATAAATATGGTGAATCCACACAATGGCACGGGAGCTCGTGAAGCTGGAAGAAAAACCAAGCAAGCTCCTTATAGTCTACCACATATAAATCCTTAAGAGATGGCCATATTTTAAATGAAGAAAAGAGGGGGCCAGAAAGTATATGGGGCATGTACCTCTTTTCCAAGAAACCGGGTGAGGAAGACTATATACTCGTATTGATTTTATTTGTATAAACAATTACCCGGGAAGTGACTTCTCCATGTAGACTTTAATATTATTTAAATTTTTGAATGACTTATTTGGATCTATTTCCTATTCCATAAACTCAAACTTAAAATATTACACAGCCAAAAGCTGATGCTATGGTTTGGATAAGGTTTGAGCATCCTTCCCTTCCCCAAGTTCATGGTTCCCAGGGTGGCAGCACTGGATGATGGTGTAGATCTTTGGGAGCTGGAGCCTAGTAGAAAATCCTTAGGGCAACTGGGAGTATGCTATAAAAAGGGGTTCAGGTGTTTCTCATGGAATTCTGGCTGGTGTTCCCAGCCCCACGTGGGCTCCTAATTCCTCTCTTGCCACATGATTCACCTACACACACCTGCCTCTAAAATTTGCCAAAGGGCACAATAGAGGGTGGGTGTCCTCACCAGAGCCTGCACCATGCTGCTTAGACCACCAAAACTGTGACCTAACTAAACCTCTTTTCTCTATAAAGTTAGCATGCCCCAGGTGTTCTGTTACAGTGATGAAAAACTCTAATACAGCTGAACTCAATTTAAAAAAAAAGATAATAAGAGGTGCTGTAGACCCCAGAGCGGGTGGGCAGCCTGGCACAGGGAAATGGAGTGGCTTCCCTGAACCCCAGGACACTGCAGCTTGCCAGAAAGAGAAAACCTTATTTTTGGAGGACAAATTGCCTTCTTTTAAGAGATCAATCTATAATGTGTGAGAGATAAGAACAAAATGATGGCAAAATACAGTTTCTGGAAATTGAAACAACCGTTTCTTCGCTAAGCCAATCTGCTACTGGTGAGGGTCATGTTCTTACGAAATGGCTGGAAAAGATGAAAAAGGAAAAAAGGAACAAAGACAAAGGGCAAAAAAAAAAGTCAAGATCTGTCCAAATGGGCTTTCTGGAAATCGTGATTTCACCTGGGTCAGGTTTCATGATTGCTTCGTGTGCACCTGCCACTGCAGGGTCCTTTCCTGGGTCATAGCTCCTGGGCTTTCCTACCTGTTTGTGGCAACAACAAAGCCACAAGGCTCGGAGAGGCAAAGCAACTTGCTCAAGGTTACAGAGCAAGGAACGGGAAGAACACGGGTTTACCCTGTGCTCAGGACACTCACTACACCCTGCTTCCTGTCTGCACACCAAGTTCATGAACAAAAGCAGCCCTGGACCCACTGCCCTTACTACCCGCACCCTAGCACGTCCTCAGCTCCAGCCCAACTTCCTGCAAGCTCCCTGAAACTAAGATTCTGGCACTTACTGAGACTCACGTCTGTAGCCGCCAGACAGAAGTGGCAGGGTGGGAACAGGACTGCCTGGAGAGGAGGCAGCTGCCCACCCTATCCAGGGAATAACTGGTTAGTTTCAGCTGCCAGCTTCCCCCCGACAAAACAGACTTGGTCTTGGTGAATTCAATTTTTCTTAATAAATTGTAAATCCAGTCTTCTGAGAAAGCTTCTAATGTTATTTATTTGCTTAGATAATTATTTATTTAAATGGCAGAGTGACAGAGAGAGAGAGAGAGAGAGAAGGAGAGATAGAAAGGAAGAGAGGGATCTTCCATGTGCTGGTTCACTACCCAAATGTCCACAACAGCCAGGCTGGATCAGACTGAAGCCAGAAGCCTGGAACTCCACCTGGATCTCATGTGTGAATGGCAGGGGCTCAAGCACTTGGCCATCTTCTCCTGCTTCCCTGGACATTAGTAGGGAGCTAGACAGGAAGTGAAGCAATCAGGACTTGAACTGTGGACCATATGGGATGTCAGCGTCACAGGTGGCGGCTTAACCCACTGTGTCCCAACGTTGGTAGAGGCTTCTCATGTTTAATGTGGACAAGTAATTAAAAAAAAATTTAAAGCTCAACAAATAGGCTTCTCATTTTCAATCTAGTAGGCAATTAAGACAAAAGATTAGAAAATATCCCACTTTTCAAAACCATGACAGCCGGCCCTCGATATCTGCAGGTTCTGCATCCACTGATTTAACGAACCTTGGGCTGAAAATACTGATGGGGCTGATGCTTGGCATAGCAGTTAGGATGCTCACCTCCCACACTGGATTGACAGGTTTCAGTCTTGGCTCCAGCTACTGATCCAGTTTCCTGCTAATGTACACCCTGGAAGGCAGCAGATGATGGCCCGAATACTTGGGTTCTCTACCACCCACATGGCAGAGGCTGGAGTTCCTGGCTCCTGGCTTCAGCCTGGCATTTGGGGAGTGAACCAGTGGATGAACAATCTATATCTGTCTCTCTGTCTCCTAAATTAAATGAAAATAAATGTTAAAATATGCAGATGAAAACTACATCTGTACTGAACATACGGCCTTTCTTTCTAGTCTTGGTATTAACCACTATTCACACAGCATCTACACGTAGGAGGTAATGGAAGTCGCCTGCAGGTGATTTAAAGCGTAGGAGATGTGTTTAGGTGGTCTGCTAGCACAGCACCAGGGTATATAAGGCACTTGGCCATCCTTGAATTGTGGCATAGGGAAGGGGGAAGCCTTAGCACCAGTCCCCCGCGGATAACAGGAAATGACTAATTTTTTATGTTTATTTTATTTTCATCTAGGCACAATGAGGAAGTCAGATGGACAAAAACAATCTTAGATCTTCCATCCGCTGGTTCACTCGCCAAATGTCCACAACATCCAGGGCCGGGACAGGCCAAGCCAGGATCCAGGAACTCCATCTGGGTCTCCCATGTAGAAGGCAGGGGCCCCAGTACTTGGACCACCACCTGCTGCCTCCCAGGATGCATTAACAGGAAGCTGGATAGGAAGCAGACTAGCTGGGACTTGAATCGGACACTCCAATATGGGACGCAGGTGTTGGAGGCAGCGGCTTATCCCTCTTCCCCACAACTCCGGGAATAACTGTATTTATTAAACCTGGATGCCCTGGGCCTCTTCTGAGGGCACCTCCTTAACCTCCTTAAGGCCATCCCATGAAAAGAACAGAAGTCTGCTGGACAGAGGGCAGGGCTGTTGGAACACTGGCTCTGCCGCACAACCTTTCCCTTCACTGCCGACGTGCGCCTCCCGGCTGGTTCCAAGCCCAAATTTCCATTCTTTCTGCTGAAAGCCTGAAACAATATCCCTGTCACTCGGCCGGCGCCGTGGCTCAACAGGCTAATCCTCCGCCTTGCGGCGCCGGCACACCGGGTTCTAGTCCCGGTCGGGGCACCGATCCTGTCCCGGTTGCCCCTCTTCCAGGCCAGCTCTCTGCTTGGCCCGGGAGTGCAGTGGAGGATGGCCCAAGTGTTTGGGCCCTGCACCCCATGGGAGACCAGGAGAAGCACCTGGCTCCTGCCATCGGAACAGCGCGGTGCGCCGGCTGCAGCGCGCTACCGCGGCGGCCATTAGAGGGTGAACCAACGGCAAAAAGGAAGACCTTTCTCTCTGTCTCTCTCTCTCTCTCACTGTCCACTCTGCCTGTCAAAATAAATAAAATATCCCTGTCACTCTTCCTTTGCATTTTTGCTGTAACCAGAATTCCCAGGGCCCGGTTTACTGCCAAATTACCTGAGATAAACAAGTCATGCTAAGATCCTTTTTCCCTTTCCAAACCCAAACAGCAGCTGGCAGCTAGAAACGGTTATTTATAACCTGTGCACCGCGCCTCGCACTTGCTTCGTTGAGGAATGCTTAGCCGGGCATTCTTGGGCCGGCTTCGTAATTGGATGAGAGCCTGGGGAAGACGTCGTGTGGCTGGGGACTCATTCCCTCCTGGGAGTCCTCTAAGACCCAACACTGGAGTCTGCTGTCTGGGTTAAGACAGCGCATGTCAAACACTTAGAACAGGGCTCTACGTAGTGCAGGTGCTCAGCTGCTCATCCCCTCCTCCAGAAACGACCATTAGAGGCTCTCCGTGAGTTCTAGGCAACTTGGGCTCCCAAATATATCCTGAGGGTGTCCATTCTCCCACTCTCCAAGCCCCCAGCATCCCTCCTTGGAATTTTTCACTGGGCATCTAGTAGGTCTCCAGCAGCCATAGCAAAGTAAGACCGTACCACTTGCTGGCTTGACTCTCCAACGCTTCCCTCTGTGAACACCCACACAGCTTGCCCTGGCTGCCCAGGCTCAGCATGGCCTGGCCCGGGGCACAATCCAGACTTCTCCTCTCCTTCCTCGAGGGCACGCTCCTGTAGCCCCACCTGCCCATCTTCGGCCCCTTCCACCCAAGATTCCTCCCCGCCTCCCGGCCCTGGCCTTCTCCTTTCCCTTGTTCAGGAGCCCTCGCTTCCCTCGGTCTCAGCAATCAGATCCAAGCTAGAGGGACTCGGTTCCTTGCAGCGAACTCGTCCTTCCGACTTGCATCTTCTGCACAGCACTTATCTGATCTCTTTCCTATTAATGTGTCTGTGGTCTGTCTCCCCCACTAAATATCAGCGCTACAAAATCGGAGGCAGCTGCCTGAATTTATCATCACTGAATGGCCCACACCCAGAAGAGTGCTTGGACAGGTGCAGGCACGAATGGGTGAACGGTGGGGTTTCTGAACGGACGCTGCGGAAAGGGCCGGGGGGCGGGCCTAGGAGCTGCAACAGAGACTGCATGCTCTCTCACGGTGTGCCCTCCTGCCCCTTTCCCCCTGCTCCCTCTGGGATGTGGAAACAAAATATGACAGAGGAAGTCTAATACCCCCTTGGAGATAATTGGAAAGTATTGATTTCTTTCTGTTTGAAATGGTAAAGATAAGTAAATGTCACACTTCTGTAATCGAGTCAGTGGCTTATGGGACAACTGCTTCCCAGGCGGAAATGTATTTCCGTCTGCTTCTGTATCCATCACACAAGCACCTAAACCCATGCCTGCACCGCGCTCCAAACCAGCCCCGTCCACCCACCCCAGCTCCCCACAGGATACAAGTGAGGACTGTGGGTTTGTGAAAATGGGTGTGGACGAGGGGCTTCATGAAAAACTCACGTTCTCCATTAGGTCCATTTCCTCACAAGCTTTCTGTAGCCCCCATGTGTACACAGATACAAATTAAAGTGCCTTTTTGCCCCCCCACCACAGTGATCTGTCAAACTGCCTTGAGTAATATGGGATATAGTCATGAGCTCTCCCAGAATCCTAAGGGAAAAGATGTGCTCCTGCCCCGCCGATGTTCACTGTGTGCCTACTGAGCGCCAGTACCCCTCCAAGGGCTTCAGACAGATGATGTCCTGTGATCCTTACAGCCGCCCATAGGAGGCTCCTTTTGACAACCTCTACTTGCAGTGGAAGGGCCTAGACATTGAGAGAGGGCGTGACTGATCCCTGAGGCCACAGAGCTGGGCAGAGGAGTCAGAATGCAAACCATCCACAAGCTCCACCCTTTCCTCTCCAGCACCAGGAGGGCTAGGGCTGGGCAGCAAGCCCACGGAGAGAGGGAGAGAAGGATCAACTCATCTGCTGTCCTGGTTTTTCAGTTTCCTTCCTCAGGCCTAAAAATGAAACTTCCATGTGCAGGGAAGCCAGGGGCAGAGCCTTGCACAGCACAGGCCCCTGGTGGGGGGGTTGGGGGGAGGGGAGAACAGCGTGGAAGGCACTAGACTGAAACTGATCAGGGCCTTGTGTCCACAGCCCAGGCTGCCCATGGGCAGCTACTCAACTCCCCTGGGCCTGAGCCTCTGCATCTGCCACATGACAGTGTTCAGACTTGCTCCAAAGTCCCTTACTGACTGAATCCAGCCCACACACATCTGTCTGGTCTCCATGTCAAAAAAAAAAAAAAATTAATTTTTTCAGCCAACATTTAAAACTTGGACTATCTCACATTTTAAAATCTGGAGATCTGGATTTTCTTGAAAAATCAAAAGATCTGGCAGTGCAAGGCCTGCCTTCCTGCCTGGCACCCGTCACAGGGAACCGAGAGTGGCAGCCCACCAGCTGGCATGGTGCTCTCTGATTCCCAACCCTAGCTCTTCTGGGTTGTCTCCCTGCCACCAAAGTCAAGTCCAGGGTGCCATTTACCAGCAAGTCTGAGAGGTGCCCCCCAAAGAGAAGATGAAAGTGAAGATCCATGTGTCCACATCTTCAGCACAAATGAGTCCCACCATCACTGTCACCATCACCACCATCACTGTCACCATCATCACCACCACCACCATCACCATCATCACTATCATTGTCACCATCACCATTATCACTACTATTACCACCATCACCATCGCTATCACTATTATCACTACCATCACCATCACCACAGCTAACACTAACTGTGCCAGGCCCAAACCTAAGGGCTTTGTATCTATTGACACATTTCATGCTCTAATTACACATGAAAAAAATGGAAGAGGCCACATGCTTCAAGAAATGAGCAGACAACAGATTTCTTTATGAGACTGAATAATATTCCTAGATATGCGAAGTATATTAGGTGTTGGAAGAAAACCAACAGAAGCAGCATAATGACATTAACCCTGCTATGGCTGTCATTCATATACAACCTGGCCCTGCAGGCCTCTACGTTGTGATTGTGATCCCTGCAGGGGTCTTCAGGGTTCTGAGAGACCTTGGGGGCCCCAGAATGGGAGCCTGACCATAACTATCAAGTCCTTTACAGGGTGAAGACCAAAATCCAGGAGGCAGGAACACAATTTGGGTCTCCCATGGGGGTGGCAGGGACCCAAGTGCTTGAGCCACCGCCTGCTGTCTCCCAGAGTATGCGACAGCAGGAAGCTGGGATCAAACCAAGGTACGCTAATATGGGACATGGGTGTGTTCCTACATCTAGGTAGCCTGGGCCTGTTAGAAGAGGGAACACACAGAGAATGCATGGCAAGTGCAGAGAGTTTAGCAAAGCGCTGTAGTCTCTGCAGGTGGGCAATTTCCTGCCAGATTGCATTCACCCACAGCTTTCCCATCTCTGAAGATGATTAAGTCTGGGAATCCATCAGCTAAGGGTGGTCAAGGTCACAGCGGGTTCCAAAGTGAGGCAGGAGCTGGGAGTGAAAGTTAACTTCACGGGGATTGGAAACAGGGGGAGGGTAAGAATTCCCCCTGGAAAGTAGGGGGAGAGGCTGTGGGTTCAGTAAAGGCAGCTGGGCCAGACTGTGGTACTAGGACAGGTTCCAAGTATTCAAAGGACAGTATCTAGGGGACCCCGGTTGTCCACTGGAAACAAAGGGAGCAGCAAAGGTCTCCAGAAGCGTGGGCCTTTTTTTAAATTTATTTTTATTTATTTATTTATTTTTTGACAGGCAGAGTGGACAGTGAGAGAGAGAGACAGAGAGAAAGTCTTCCTTTTCCGTTGGTTCACCCCCCAATGGCCGCTGCGGCCAGCGCACCGCGCTGATCCGAAGCCAGGAGCCAGGTGCTTCTCCTGGTCTCCTATGTGGGTGCAGGGCCCAAGCACGTGGGCCATCCTCCACTGCACTCCCGGGCCACAACAGAGAGCTGGACTGGAAGAGGGGCAACCGGGACAGAATCCAGCGCCCCGACCAGGACTAGAACCCGGGGTGCCGGCGCCGCAGGTGGAGGATTAACCTATTGAGCCACAGGGCTGGCCAGCATGGGCCTTTTTTCTGTGTGCTGTCATGAGCCTGGCTAGCCAGGTGCTAGGGGACCAGCTGGTACAGCCCTTTCCTGGCTACCATGTCGACCCAGTAAACACGTGCCAGGCTGTGTGCCAGATGTCGGGCATACAAAAGAACAAGAGCAGGCCCTGACCCTCAAAGAGGGAACAGGGCATGGAGTCCAATTCTAGGGGATCCTGCCGTCAGGGAGGGGACGCAGGTCACTGTAATCTGTAGCCAGGGGGTGGGGTGGTGGCAGGGGGAGTGACTTCAAGGAAGGACCCAGCTTGCAGATAACACAGCCTGGGCAAGGTGTGGAGGCGGGAAAGGATGTAGTGTGCTCAAGAAGTGGCTTCAGGGGCCTATGGGGAAGCCAGTATGCTTATGCAGGAAGTGAGCACCTGCTGACTGGCACCACGAGCCACAAGGAGTCAAACCATCAGCCTGTTTCCAAGGTCAAAGGAGTGAGCCCTGTTCAGCCCTGGGGGATCAGGTCTGGGTGACAATGCTGGCACGGCAGGGCCAGTTGCTTAGGAGGAGGAGCTTGGAGCTATTTAGAGAGCACTTTATCAAAGAATGAGGAAGTATGGCTACTGACATATTCAGGGCCAGCATTCTGCTTTCTTGTTTGCTTTTCTGAAAGGCAGAGGGACAGAGAGCTCCCACCTACCGGTTCACTCCCCAGATGCCAGGAACACAATCCAGGTCTCCCACGGGGGTGGCAGGGACCCAATTACTTGAGCCATCACCTGCTGCCTCCCAGGGTCTGCGTTAGCTGGAAGCTGGAATTGGTAGCTGAAGCCAGGAATCAAACTCAGGTACTCTGATATGGGACATGGGCATCCTAACTGCTACACTAAATGCCCACTCGCCAAAGCACCTTGTTTATCAGGAGACACAAGAGTTCAGATTTTTATAAGCACTATTTCTGACTCTGGGAAGATACACCTTTGGGCCCAGGGCAGTCTGGTATAAAACTTCTGGGCTTGAAGCAGGTGTCTAAAGAGGAGGCTGAAGAGGAACTGCTTCCCCACAGCAGTCTCCAGGGAAAGGTGCTATGTCCACAGGGCAAGTGTTCAGACTGCAAGGGTCAGGCTGTTCAAAACCCCATGGGGCATCAGCAGCCGCACTTTCTCACTCTTTGATAAAGTGCTCTCTAAACAGCTCCAAGCTCCTCCTCCTAACCAACACCACTGCTCCTTGTAAGGCCTCTCCTACTTGGAAACAGAGGAGTGGTCCCAGGGCCAGACCCTGCAGGAGCCAAGGCAAGTCAAGGAGTTCATTCAGCAGCCCGCGGGGCAAGCCCTGCCCATGGGCACAGCCTCCAGGGAGTGAGAAACTGGCCTTTGATGACATACTCCAGAGTGCACACTTGTCTGGGTGGAGCCCTGGCTCTGCATCCACTAGCTAACCGTGTGGTGTGAAACGGGCACAATCACGGTACCATACTGAGCTGTTTCAAGAATGCAACTCACATTCTCTATGGCAGCAGTCAGCAGGTTTATCTTGCAAAGGGCCAGCCAGCGAACATTCTGGCCCCGTGGGCCAGACAGTCTCTGTCACCACAGTCACCTCGGCCAACATGCCGTGAAAACAGCCATTGACACGAGATGCCAGTGGGTACAGCTTTATTTACAAATAAAGGGACTTGACGAACGTTATCTCCTAGGGACTGCCACGATGGGCTGTAGTTATCTATGCCTGGCTTTTCCCACCCGATTCTGAAGTTCTTACAGGCAGTAGTGACAGTCTGTCTTTCAGACCAGAAAAACCAGGCCTTGCACAGTGTGGCACACAACGAGGCCCAGCGGGACTTCCAAGGTTCTCAAAGTTGCCACTACAGCAGGCTTGTAACTTCAAATGCCGGCAGGCCCAGGCAGGGCAGAGTCGCGACTAGGGAGCTGGCCAGTGAGGCGTGCCGTGGGCTGGGAGAGAGTGCCTGCCTTCTAAAGGGGGCGGTCTCCGCTCAGCTCTGGTGGTGAGTGGCTACCGGGCAGAATTCTGACTCTCTGTTAATAGACTTTACTGATATTTTCTTTTTAAAGATTTATTTATTTATTTGAAAGAATTACAGAGAGAGGTAGAGCCAGAGAGAGAGGTCTTCCATCTACTAGCCCACTCCCCAAATGAGCACAATGGCCAGAGCTGAGCTGATCTGAAGCCAGGAGCCAGGAGCTTCTCCAGGTCTCCCACGTGAGTGCAGGGGCCCAAGGACTTGGGCCATCTTCTACTGCTTTCCCAGGCCATAGCAGAGAGCAGGATGGGAAGTGGAGCAGCTGGGACTCAAACAAGCACCCTTATGGGATGCCAGCGCTGCAGGCTAGGGCTTTAACCCACTGTGCCACAGCGCTGGCCCCAGATTTTACCGATATTTTCAACAAAACCTCATAATCAGATTCTTACGAGAAATCTGCCACTGTTTCGATGTTGACAACTAATTTAAAAAACTAATTCAAAATTTAAAAAATCATCACGGGCCAAGGAAACACTTCCATGGATGACTATTTTGCAATCTGAGATAAAGGGTTCATTTTCAAGTTGGCTACATCTCTATTTTTAAGGCTAAAGTTTTTTTTTTTTTTTAATATTTCTTTATTCATTTGAAAGTCAGAGTTGCAGAGAGAAGGAGAAACAGAGAAAAATCTTCCATCTGCTGGTTCACTCCCCAAATGGCCACAACAGCCAGAGCTGGACCAGTCAGAAGCCAGGAGCTTCTTTCAGGTCACCCACACGGGTGCAGGGGCCCAAGCACTCGTGCCATCTTCTACTGCTTTCCCAGGTGCATTAGCAGGGAGCTGGACTGGAAGTGGAGTGGCCAGGACTTGAACCACTGCCCACATGGGATGCCAGCGCCGCAGGCGGTGGCTTTACCCATTATGCCACAGCGCCTGGCCCCCAAGGCTAAAGTTTTTAAAGACTTGTATCTTCAAACAAATTCACTCTACAGAAAAGTTCCAAGAACAGTACAGCGAGCTGCTATCTCCCCTTCCCCTGGACTCCGGCTGACTCATTTTGGCATCTCTGGATTCCAGTGCACAGAAGGCACTGAAATGCTATTCACTCACGGAACAAACACCATCAGGGAAAAACAAGCAAAACGAAGTGTGCCAGGTTCCGGCGAGCAGCAAGCTAAAGTGGCGGGGCAGAACGCACGCTGAAAAACTTCGAGAGGAAAAGACAGGCATCAGATGGACAGACAGGAGCAATGAAGACAACAGGACAGACACACAGACCACGCGGAACGCACATTTATTTGGCCTACTGAATGTTTGCTTGGGTTTATTCTGTCTGGTTTTTGCCTGGTTTATTCTGAGTAGCAAGAGAAACACACAAATCACCAGGAGCCCAGGTAAATATCACACAAGACAGAACAGGCCAGACACACAGACTTGCATCCAAACCTTACCAATCACCCAGCGCCTTTTTTATAGTTTGGGATTATTTGGACAAGCCGGGTGAAATTTCATGTTGGTATTATTAATTCTCTGAGAAAGTTTGCTAAGCAAATGAACAGTACAAACAGGCAAGTGTTGAGTATTTGCTCTGGGGCCAGCAAAAGCAAATGCACAGCTTTAAAATCCTCCCTAATTACACGGATGCGCTGAACTGCTGTCTAATTATTATGTTCCTCAAAGACCGAGTACTTCTTTTTTTCCCCCTAAACCATCTCATACTTTAAAAGCACTGGGGAAAACCTGACTTTAACACAAAGGTGAGCATTTTCAGAAAGAAGACTCAAGTCCTGCCAATTACCTTTATGTAAATTTAAAAAAATGTCAAACATGGGGTTTTGACTTAAGCAAAGAGTGAGCTAATGACAAAGGTCACTAATTGCTAGAGACCTTCCTCAGAAGTGCCTCCGTCTCCTCTGAGCATGGCGGAGGGAAGCTGCAGACAATCACAGCACCCGCCGCCATGTAGAACCGTGTTTTTATGCACCAGACGGGGCCGCACGCTCTTTCATCCACTCTTCACTGACGGGGGTCTTCTTCATCATCCCCATTTCACTGACAGAAAAACTGAGGCTCCAAGAGGACAAAGGACATGTCTGGGATTCAAATCCACGGCTGCACGGCCCCTAAGACCTCAGCGCATCACACACTGTGTCACCGAGACAGACAGGCGGGAGCTGCTCAAAGTCAAATCCGACGGGCCAGGGAGAATGTCCTAGAAAGCTGTAGTGATCCTGGCATGCAGAATCAATCAGACTATAACCCGGATGGGGGCACCTGCTAGACATGGGGAGGCTTTCATCAGTCTGGGAAGTAAACATCTTTTTTTTTTTTTTTTTTTTTTGACAGAGTGGACAGTGAGAGAGAGAGAGAGACAGAGAGAAAGGTCTTCCTTTTTCCGTTGGTTCACCCCCCAGTGGCCGCTCCGGTGGCGCCCTGCGGCCTGTGCACCGCGCTGATCCGAAGCCAGGAGCCAGGTGCTTCTCCTGGTCTCCCATGCAGGTGCAGGGCCCAAGCACTTGAGCCATCCTCCACTGCACTCCCTGGCCACAGCAGAGAGCTGGAGAGGAAAAGGAGCAACCAGGACAGAATCTGGCACCCCAATCGGGACTAGAACCCAGTGTGCCCACACCACAGGCGGAGGATTAGCCTAGTGAGCCACGGCGCCGGCCGGAAGTAAACATCTTTCTAAGAGGGCCAGGGTTAGCTTCTCTGGGTGGCTAGAATCACAATTCCTTAAGGCCTGCTTCACTTTACCCAATAGATACATGCCTATACAACTATGCATAAATCACAATTTTACAGACTTGGAGGGGCCGGCACTGTGGCATAGTGTGTAAAGCCACAGCCTGTAGTGCTGGCATCCCTTATGGGTGCCAGTTCAAGTCCCGGCTGCTCCACTTCCCATACAGCTCTCTGCTATGGCCTGGGAAAGCAGTAGAAGATGGCTCAAGTCTTTGGGACCCTCCACCTTTGTGGGAGACCTGGAAGAGGCCCCTAGCTCCTGGGTTTGGATCGGCGCAGCTCCAGTCATTGCAGCCAATTGGGGAGTGAACCAGCAATGGGAGACCTCTCTCAGACTCTTTCTCTCTCTCTCTCTCTCTCTCTCTCTCTCTCACTCTCTCTCCTTCTCCTTCTCCTTCTCCTTCTCTCTCTGTGTAACTCTGACTTTCAAATAAATAAATAAATCTTTCTTTAAAAAATGAAAAAACCTCTTTCTCTGTCTCTCCCTTTCTAACTCTACCTCTCAAATAAATAAATAAAATCTTTTAAAAATTATTTATTTACAAAAAAAAAAAAGATTGGGAAAGAAAATGGGATTCTTTGAAGGTCATAGCTAATCTCAGGGTGAATACTTTCTTAGAATAAATTATTCCCCTTTGTAAGCAATCTGAAAATCAACAGATTCCTCCACGGGGCCACAGGCATATTCTAGGACAGGCTTCTTGAAAATGGTCTATTCCAGGGCTGGGGAACCCTTTGCCACCAAAGGCCATTTGGACATTTATAACATCAGTCATGGGCCACACAAAATTACCAACTAAAGCAGCCTGCTTTAGATCTACTAAATTTCAAGTTCTACCTTGTTGGGGACAGACCAAATTTCTTGGGCCTTCCCTGGTACAGCAACGTTTCTCAAAGCGTGTTCCACAGATCCTAGGAGGAGGAGAGGAATGCAAAGAGAAAACTGCTCTCATCATAATTCTAATCCTTCTTCCCTAAGCAAAGCCAAGTAACCTGGGTTAGAACTGCTTGTAGCTTGAATCAAGGCAGCACAGCCAAACTACACCTGTAGCCATTATATTGTTTACTGTCCCAACCTCGTAATACAACAAAAAATCACTTTCACTTCAGAATGTCCTCAGGAAACAGCAATGATTCTATTGAGCCTCGGCCCATGAGATTCTGCATAAAGACATGGGAAGTACACATAAAGCGTTTCTGTTACAAGCCAAGAACAATGGCTGATCCTAGAAAACCGACATGTGGTTGAGTTGCCAGCTGAACTAACCACCTTCAGTATGGAATGCCATTCTTCCTTGAATGAACAACTAACACACAAATTACAGTCACTCACAGCTGGGCATGGGGCAGACATTTTCACAAATATGAACCAAATGAGTCTGTCCCTTCAAGGTAACAACAGTATCTATGTCAATGATCAAAACTATTCAAGTGGAAAACTTGTTTTCATTACAGGAGTTCAATGGCTTCCCTATACTTAAAACTCTTTTAAAAAGTGAGATAGGTGATGATATTAACAAGTGTGACTTTGATTCCGTGCAATGACATTTCAAAAGTTAACTTGTGGAAGATTTGCATGCTTCAGTGAACCAACATTTTCCCAGTGACCAATAGTTTATGTTATAAAATCCTATGAGTGGGAGTCGGCGCTGTGGCACAGTAGGTTAATCCTCTGAGTGCGGTGCCAGCATCCTATATGGGCGCTGGTTCTAGTTCCGGCTGCTCCACTTCCGATCCAGCTCTCTGCTGTGGCCTGGGAAAGCAGTTGAATATGGCCCAAGTCCTTGGTCCCTGCACCCAGGTGGGAGACCTGGAAGAAGCTGCTGGCTTTGGATCAGCTCAGCTCTGGCCATTGCGGCCAGTTGGGGAGTGAACCAGCAGATGGAAGACCATTCTCACTGACTATAACTCTACCTCTCAAATAAATAAATAAAATCTTCAAAGGGCAAGATAGAACAGTAAATTTTACTGAAACAGAATACAAAAGCTTAATGATAAGGGTCTAGATATTGTGACTAAGCTTTAACATACTGCCACTTGCTAAGTTCTGTTATATTATCAAAGAGTGTCTACAGTTACCTAAAAAGGCAATTAAAAATATCCCTCCCTGGTCCAATGATATATCAACGATGTGTGTGTGCAAGTGCTTGTGTACTTCTTCATATGTGTGTGTATTTCTTCGTATGTATGTCTTCATCTGTATCAGCCCAAATAACATGACAAAACAGTTGGGATGCTGAAGCTGACACAAGTCTAGCTCCTTACTATTAAACCAGACACCACAGAGATTTGAGAAAATACAAAACAATGTCAGGGGTGGCACTGTGGTGCAGTAGGTTAGCCTTCGCCTGCGGTGCCAGCATCCCCTATGGGCTCTGGTTTGAGTCCCAGCTCCTCCACTTCTGACTCAGCTCCCTGGTAATGGCCTGGGAAAGCGGTGGAAAATGGCCCAAGTGCTTGGGCTCTTGCACCCAAGTGGGAGACCCAGAGAAGCTTTTGATAGGCTTAGCTCCAAATGCTGCAACCATTTGGGGAGAGAACCAGTGGATGGAAAACTCCTCTCTCTCTCTCTCTCTCTCTCTCTCTCCCTCTGTCTGTAACTCTGCCTCTCAAATAAATAAATCTTAAAAAAGAAAAAAAAAGTCATTTTTCTTACTAAATTTTTAGCGGAAATGCAACTACTTGTCCATTAAAGATAGTATCTATATTCGGATGTAACAGGTTTATTCTTGACCTGTTTAAGTGAATCCATAAATGAACGTGTTGCGATTCTGTTTCAATTTCTGACATGGCAAATGTCACAGATGTAAAACATGTAAGCAAAGCCCTTTGGAGGCAGGAGCATAAAGGCTTTCTGAGGCCGGAAGGATTGAGTATTGTTTGGTAGCAACAGTGGGTTGTCCTTTCCAAGGAGCAAACTGGTGAGAGACATTCTAGAGCACCTCTGAAGGGCAAAGGGCAAAGGGCAAAGGGCAAAGGTATCTTGACAGCTCAAGCCAGAACGTTCCAGTAAAAGCACTCTTCCAGGCTGTGTTCAGTGTGTATCAAAGGCAGGCAATTTCTTCAGGAACAAATTCCAGAGACGCCAGGGGCAGTGGCATAAAAAGAATCTAGCGCTAGTCGGGCCCATCTATCTGCGAAGTCAAATAACACTGCACTTTACATTCATGTTCTTTCCCGTGGTCAAGGCCATGATTCCAATCAAGGATCCCTGAATGGTGGCCCACAGACCACCTCTGGCCTTCAGACGGGTGGGCCAACTGGGTATTTTGAGAAACACCCTACAACTGGCTTGGAAGCTGCCTGACCAGCTTCCGGTTCACAGCCCCAAACCAGCCCAGGAGCCTCGTCCTTGCAGACACTCGCGTTTGTTAGCCTCTGGACTCAAGGGCTCCCCGAAAACCCTGCCACATCTCAGACTCCGTGATCCAGCTCCAGAGTCAGAGTGCCCGGGTTCCCCGCTCACTCTGCCGCTTGCTGGCTGTCCAACTTTCGGGAGTTACTGAACTTCCGGGAGCCTCCGTTTTCCTCGCTGTAAAATGGGATAACCTTGACCTCACACGGCTGCTAGGAAGCTTAGAGAGGTGCTCGTGGGCTGTTGCTAACACTAGACTGCACACTCCCGTGCTAAGTCCCTTCCCAGGAGCGACGACTGAGCTACCCACAGTCACACTTACCTCTACCCAAACTCCCAGATCCCACAGCTCCAACCTCCCGGGACACGCAAGGTCCTCCTCGGCCCTCTACTTCTCCTTTCCCGGAGACCCTGGCCAGTCCTGGGTTCCCACACGACCACAGGTTCGGTACCGCTGACCACTCCCCCAGCCGCTTCTCCCCAACCCGGACCACTAACTCTCCCTTTCCCTCAGATCGGAGACCGCCTTGAGTCAGGAATTGGCGGTCCAGGAGTCTACGGCCTAGGCCCTTGTCTGAAGAAGACTCAGGAATGTTGAAGAGTAACTGCCCGCCCTCCCGGAGGGGCCCTTAGACACTCACCGTCCATCCTTAAAGGCGGCGGTTACGGCGGTTACGGCGGTTACGGGTGCTCGAACCGGAAGCTGCCCCTACACTGTTTGCAGTTCCCCTGGTTACTGCAGGGCTCCCGACCAATGGCGGTGGAGCGCCGCTTGCTGAGCCCGCCTCCAAAGCGAGTGACGTCACGGAGGCGCGCTAGAACGCCTCCTCAGATCCCGGGGTGCGACCCGCCTCCGGCGGCCACAGATCCTTGTGCGCAGGCGCGCTGGGAAAGGCCGCCTGGCGCCGCGGTGCGCAGGCGCCGCGGGGGCTGCTAAGTGAAGCGGCAACGGACGCCTTGGAGTCGTTGTTGGACGAGGTGGCCCTGGAGGGGCTCGATGGCCTATGTCTGCCCGCGCTGTGGAGCCGCCTGGAAACGCGCGTGCCGCCTTTCCCTTTGCCGTTGGAGCCCTACACGCAGGAGTTTCTGTGGCGGGCCCTTGCCACGCACCCAGGAATCAGCTTCTATGAGGAGCCTCGGGAGCGACCAGACCTCCAGCTCCAGGATCGGTGAGCGGCCTGGGCCTGCGGGCGGGCGCAGGGCCCGGGTCCTGATGGGGTTGGGGAGGGGGCAGGGAATGGAGCGAACCGGGGCGGGAGAAACCCAGACCCGGAGTGTGGTGGGCAGCACCTGATGTGGGGACCAGGTGGGGGCCCAGGAGCTGGGGATCATCTGATGGTAACCCCGTTATATCCGGGCGGGCTGCATTCAGAGAGTATTTCCATGAAATTGGACGTAGGACGGGAGCAGGAAGGCAGTTCCTGTGGAACGCTCAGGGTTGGACCAGGGCAAGTGCGCACAGCAGCCAGTTTAGGAATCGCGCTGATAACCCGAGCACGGACCAGGTACGACTGTGCAGTTCCGTTTTAGGAGCTTGGGGAGGTCGGTCCACACCGTGACCCCCTGGAAGTAGGTGCTGTCGTCTGTCCCACTTTACAGGGGTGTAAACTGAGGCGTGCACAGGGGACAAGCAAGGAGCATTGATTTGAACTCTGTATGTCTCCGGAGTCTTTTTTCTTTCTTTTCATTGATTTGAAAGACAAGAGACAGAAACAGCGGGCTGCCATCTGCTTGCTCACTCCCCAAATGCCCGCAACAGCTGGGCCTGCTGGGCTAGCCAAAGCCTAGAGCCTGGAACTCCATCTGGATCTCCCACGTGGGTGGCAGGGCCTCAAGTACTTGAGCCATCGGCTGCCTCCCAGGGTGTGCATTGGCAGGAAGCTGGACTGGAAGCTGAGGCAAGCAGGAGCCCTGGGGACTTCCATATGGAATGCAGGCCTGGTGGTGTCTTTATCCCTGAACCAAGTGCCGGCCCCCATAGTCTGTGCTCTTCTGCCATATTGTGAGGGTAGAGGCAGTCCCCAGAGGTGATACCCAAGACAAGGCTTGGAAGTTGGATTTAGGCAGCCGGTTGGCAAAGAGAACGGTGGACAGAGAGCGGGAATGTGAAAGGCCGAAGGAAGAGAACTAAGTTTGGCTGGAGTGTAGGGTAGAAGGACAGAACAAGGAATAAGGGTTGGCACACAGATGCATGTTAGGAGTTGGTACTGTTCTAAGATTCTTTGTTTTTTTAAGATTTATTTATTCATTTGAAAGAGTTACACAGAGAGAGAGAGAGGTCTTCCATCCGCTGGTTCACTCCCCAATTGGCGGCAATGGCCAGAGCTGTGCCAATCCGAACCAGGAACATTTTTTTTCCAGGTCTCCCACATCGGTGCAGGGGCCCAAGGACTTGGGCCATCTCCTACTGCTTTCCCAGAGAGCAGAGAGCTGGATTGGAAGTGGAGCAGCCAGGACTCAAACTGGTGCCCATATGGGATGCTGATGCTGCAGGCAAGAGGCTTAACTCCCTGCACCATGGCATCGGCCCTTAGAAGCTTAATTTGTTTTAAAGATTTATTTATTTATTTGAAAGTCAGAGTTAGAGAGAGGAGGAGAGGCAGAGAGAGAAAGGGAGGTCTTTCATCTGGTTCGCTCCCCAATTGGCTGCAACAGCACTTCATGCAGTGGCTTTACCTGCTATGCCACACTGCTAGCCCCGATTCTTTTTTTTTTTTTAAGATATATTTATTGGAATTTTGCCTCTCTTGGGGCTCCCCTCCAGGCCACTCTGGCTGGAGGTTTCTGTCTTAAATAAATTTTGCTTTTCTTTAAAAAAATTTTTATTTATTTGAAAGGCAGAGTTATAGAGAGATAAGGAGAGACAGAGAGAGGTCTTCCATCCTCTGGTTCACTCCCCACAAATGGCCACAATAACCAAGACTGAGCCAGGCCAAAGCCAGGAGCCAGGAGCTTCTTCCAGGTCTTCCATGTAGGTGCAGGGCCCCAAGGGCTTGGACCCTCCTCTGTTGCTTTCCCAGGTGCATTAGCAGGGAGCTGGATGGAAAGTGGGGCAGACAAGACTCCAGTTGGTACCCATATGGGATGCTGGTTTGCAGACCCAGGCTTAACCCACTGTGCCACAGGGCTCACCCCCTAAGATTCTTTTATTTATTTATTTTTTTAAGATGTATTTATTTATTTGAAAGGCAGAATTACATAGAGAGACAGAGAGGTGTTCCATTTGCTGGTTCACACTCCAAGTGGCTACAACGGCCAGGACTGGGCCAGGCCAAAGCCAGGAGCTTCATCTGGTGGGTGCGGGGGGCCTAAGCACTTGGTCATCTTCCATTGTTTTCCCAGGTGCATTAGTGGGGAGCTGGATTGGAAGTAGAGCTGGCATCTACCAGTGTCACAGACAGCACCTTAACCCACTGCACCACAATACCAGTCCCTGTTCTAAGTTTCTTACATATAGTAAGTTGTTTCATTTTTACAACAACCTTAAGAGGTGGGTAATGTTACCCCTGTTTTCCTGAAAAGAACATCAAGGCACAAAATGACTTGTTCAAGGTCATCAACTAGCAAGAGCAGAACCCACAGGGCCAGCGCTGTGGTGTAGTAGGTTAAGTATCCACCTGCAGTGCCTGTATCCCACATGGCATCGGTTCAAGTCCTGGCTGCTCCACTTCCGATCCAACTCTCTGCTATGGCCTAGGAAAGCAGCAGAAGATGGCCCAAGTGTTTGAGCCCCTGCACCCACATGGAAGACCCAGAAGAACTGGTGCCTGGCTACGCATTGGCCCAGCTCTGGCTGTTGTGGCCATTTCAGGAGTGAACCAGAGGATGGAAGACCTCTCTCTCTATCTCTCCCTCTCTCTGGCTGTAATTCTGCCTCTTAAATAAATAAATAAGGAAGAACAGAACCCAGAATTTGAATGCAGAAATTCTAGGTCCAGAATCCACTCTGCCTTGCACTGGAGAAGCTAATCAACCATCCTTTATTCCCATTTCTAGAGTTTCTCCCTTATCAAAAGGACAGTGGGAAGCCACCCAAGGGAGGGTCAGACACGGACAAAGAGTGAAGCTGAGAGCCTCTTTGCAGTCTGGTCATAGCAGCGAGGCAGGGGCCAGCTTGCCATCGTAGGTGTGGAACAGAGGCTAAGGAAAAAGGATCGAGACAGCCACAACGGCGGAGTCCAGAGGATTGGTGGCTGATCGGCTGTGAGGAGAGACAGGATTCTAGGAGGATGTTGGGCCCCTGAGTGAACCCGATACCCTCCCCTGAGGCAGGGAACACAGCTGAGCAGCCTTGAGGTGTGCATCTGGTGGGGGCACACAGCTGGGGGTTGGGATGAGGCTCCTTCAGGTTGTCCAAGTGCAAGCTCTGTTTAGTGAACATCTGGCCTCACGGGAGCTAAAGCAGGTCAGAGGGAGGGACCGAGCCAGACGTCGGTGAGTCATCCCCTGTCCTTGGTGATGAAAGCCGTTGGCTGAGATGATCCCTAGGAGAGAGCGGGGCCAGTGCTCCTGGGCTTGCGTTAGGTCTGTGTCCCAGTGAACCCAGGCTAGGTTAGAAGTGCATCCAGGCCACTTACCCGGCCTGGCACCGTGGCTTAGCCAAGCCACCCTGACCGTGCTCAGGACACTTCACCTTACAACTGGGCAGAATCATGAGCACAAGCCCGGTGTGCAGTAAGGCGTTTATGGAATGCTGTACTGCAGTGACAAGCAGGGTGGTTGTGTGCGGGTTGACTTTTGCACGAGGTCAAAAGTGAAAGCAGCACGTGGTGGGGATTGTGTTCTGGTCGGCGGCCTTCAGCGGAGCTCTGAGGTGCGTGGACATTGCAGACAGAGTGGAGGATGAGGAGCTTCAACAGAAGACAGAAAGGCGTCACTGCAGAGGGGCCGGGCAGTCTGGCCAGAGTGGTTACCTGGGAGCTGGGGAGAAGTCGGGATTTGAGAACGCAGAGGGGGGCCGGCGCTGTGGTGTAGCAGGGCATCATGCATGGACACCGGTTCGTGTCCACCTGCTGGTGCGGCTGTGAGGTTCTGCAGGGGGTGGCCCAAGTGCTTAGACCCCTGCTGCCACGTGGGAGACCTAGAGGAAGCTCCTGGCTCCTGGTCTTGGCCTAGCCCAGTCCCGGCTGTTGGCAGCTGTTTGGGGAATGGACCAGCGGATGGAAGACCTCTCTCTCTGTCTCCCTCTCTCTAACTCTACCTTTCAAATAAATAAAAGTAAACAACAACAACAACAAAAATAGAAGAGCACAAAGGTCCCAGAGGGGGCAAGAAAAGGCTTGAAAAGTGGATGTGGACCAAGCCTCAGCTAGACTGGTGCAGGGTGTGAATGAGATTTCAAAGGAAAGCTCACTCTACGGGGCTGACTGGCTAGGAGAGAAAGCACGTGTCAGAGATGCTGAGGCCAAGGGACAGTGTCGCACCAGGGAGGTACTTGATTGGAGGGGGGAGGGGCACTCACAACCTTGGATTTGATAGACAACTGGAGACATTGCACAGACAGGACTGAGGGTTCAGAGGTGAGAATGGTTCACATGAGCGTGATGGTTAACACCATGGAAGCAGATAAGGGTACCCAAGAGATGGACAGATGATGTCTTAGGGGAGGAATGCCCTGAATCGCTCAGTCCCAATGTGGTGGCCTGGAGTCCCGCAACCACGTTTGGAGGGAAACCAAAGGGGGCCGTGACTGGGGCCAGTAAGGCAGTTTGGGTCCCAGCACCCAACATCTTTTTTTTTTTTTTTTTTTTGACAGGCAGAGTGGACAGTAGAGGGAGCCAGAGAGAAAGGTCTTCCTTTGCCGTTGGTTCACCCTCCAATGGCCGCCGCGGTAGGCGCGCTGCGGCCGGCGCACCGCGCCCAGGTGCTTATCCTGGTCTCCCATGGGGTGCAGGGCCCAAGCACTTGGGCCATCCTCCACTGCACTCCCGGGCCACAGCAGAGAGCTGGACTGGAAGAGGGGCAACCGGGACAGGATCGGTGCCCCGACCGGGACTAGAACCCGGTGTGCCGGCGCCGCAAGGCGAAGGATTAGCCTGTTAAGCCACGGCGCCGGCCCCAGCACCCAACTTCTGGGGCCAGCTTGGGAGACCCTGGGAAGGTCCGCATTCTCTCTTCTCTGTTGTTAAAAGGCAGGACCCTGCTTGTCAAGGCTGTTTGCATCTTGCAGTAGGGACACTGCAGTCTCAGCTCTTTCTCTCTGATCTCGGCTAGAGCCTGTCAGAGGCACTCACTGCGCAGGCGTCATTGCCGAAGCTCAGCTGGGTTTGCCGCCTGTGCTTTTCCCCCTAGGTACGAGGAGATTGACTTGGAAACTGGCATTTTGGAGTCCAGGAGGGACCCGGTCCCTCTGGAGGATGTCTACCCCATTCACATGATCTTAGAGAACAAGGATGGCATCCAGGGCTCGTGTCGGTACTTTAAGGAGAGGAAGAACATCACCAGCGACATCAGGACCAAGTCTCTGCAGCCGCGTTGTACGATGGTGGAAGCCTTTGACAGGTAACTGGTTCACCCCCGTCAGGAACCCCTCACGTCAGGGGTGTGGTCAGAGCACTCGGCTCGGGTCTTTGGCCCCAGCGTCTCTTGGAGAAGACTGGTTGGCAATCTGTGGGAGAAGACGTCCCCCTGGGCCCCCTTCCCTATAGTGCTCAGCCTTTCCCACAAAGACAGAAGTCTGGCAGTATCCCAAGGCAGACATAGGACCAGGCCGGGGCCACTGCGGTGCAGAGAATGGGGACAGTGACAGTCTCTGTTGGTGAGAGTTCCCTCAGTCTCCTTTCCCAGTGGCGCTGCCTCTTGGTCTCTCCTGTCGTTTGATGGTGACATCCTCTGGTAGCTTCCTAAGAGGGAATGTGGACTCCTGGGACACTGACAGGCAGACTGCAGCCCCCTAGACCAAGGCTGGAGGCTGGCTGTTCTGAGAGAAGAGTCTTCCCAATACTGAAATCTGGGGGTCTCCCAGCAAAACAGCCACCTATGCTGGCTCAGCCCACACTGGTGCCCACTCGATGACAGCCTGTCTCCTCCTGCTCCCCCGACTCCACAACACAGGACCTCGGCAGTGTTTTAGTTTATGTATATATGTATATAGTTTTACTTATTTGAGAGGCAGAAAGAGAAAGAAATAGAGAAAGGTATCTCCCAGCCACTAGTTCACTCCCTAAATGCCCCAACCACTGGGGCCAGGAGGCAGGAATGCAGTCCAGGTCCCCAGTGTGGGTGGGAGGAGCTCAGTTAACTGAGCTATCTTGCTGCCTCCCAGGGTCTGCATTAGCAGCAAACTGGAGTCAGAGTCGGATGTTCAACTCCACTGTGAGGGGCAGTCCCAGGAAGCCAGGCTCAGCGAGCGGTGGAACAGGTACTCTACTGTGGGATATGGGCATCTTCTTTTTTTATTTTAAAGTTTTATTTTTATTTATTTGAAAAAGTTACAGAGAGAGGTAGAGAAAGAGAGAGAGGTCTTCCATCTGCTGGTTTACTACCCAGATGGCCACAACGGCCAGAGCTGCACCGATCTGAAGCCAGGAGCTTCTTCCAGGTCTCCCATGCAGGTGCAGGGGCCCAAGGACTTGGGCCGTCTTCTACTGCTTTCCCAGGCCATAGCAGAGAGCTGGATCGGAAGAGGAGCAGCCGGGACTAGAACTGGTGCCCATATGGGATGCTGACACTTCAGACCAGGGCTTTAACCCACTGCGCCACAGCACAGGCCCCATGGGCATCTTAACCACCTGACAAAATGCCCACCCCTAGGCAGCATCTTAATGCTTCACCAAATATTTGAGGAAAACTAACATTAAAAGAGTGGCGGGAGCCTGTGTTGGGGCATAGCAGGTTAAGCTACTGCCTGCCATGCCGGTATTCCATATGGGTGCTGGTTCCAGTCCGGGCTGTTCTACGTCTAATCCAACTCACTGCTAATGCACCTGGGAAGGCAGAGGGAGATGGCCCAAGTGCTTGGGCCCCTGCCACCCACACAGGAGACCTGCATGGAGTTCCTGGCTCCTGACTTCAGCCTGGTCCATCTCTGGCTATTGTGGCCATTTGGGGAGTGAACCAGCAGATGGAAGAGCTCTGTCTCTCTTCATCCCTCTCTGTCAATCTGCCTCTAATTAAATAAATCTAAAAAGAAAGAAAATAACAAACAGGAAGTAGAAACAAAGTGGGGAGCAGAAGAAAATTTACAAATAAGAAAAAGATCCTCAGAAAAGAGAAGGTATAGCATCCATGAAAGTAGAGCAAGGGGCTATGAGCAGAAAATAAGAAAGAACACTTGGAAATAAAAGAATTCGGACTAATCGCAATGATAGATTTAGTGAAGAAAACCATCAGATAAAGTCAAATCTCCCAGAGAGAACAAAAACTCAGAAGAGATAGAACATGGGAGAAGCAAGTTGAAGAGACTGAGCTTAGAGGCCCTCCACCTACATAATTGGGGGTGGGGAGGAGGGAGCACACCTAGGACTGAAGAGGAGGTTATGAGAAACGACGCAAGGCGTTTTCTCGGCTCTGAAAGAACTACGTTTCCAGATCCCGAGGCCTGTCAGTGCCTGTCCTAATGAACACAAAGAAATTCACGCCCTGCAACTTCAGAAAACCTAGAGTAAGAAGCCTCCAGAGAGGAGACCTCCGAGGGCCCTGGGGTATCCGAAGCTGGGGGAATTGGAAGTTCGGGGTGTTGAGCCTTGCCATCGGTCAGGAACCAGGACAAGTTCAGGCATGTCTGTACTCAGGGCCTCCTGTTAGAGGCTCCTGGCGGATGTACACCGTGCAACGATGGGTGACACCAAGAGATGGGGAACTGTGGGGTTCTAGAAGCAGGGGCAGGAAGCCAGGCCAGCGAGTGGCTAGCGAGATGGCCCTGGGGAGAGCAAAGCCCTGAGTGACAGGTGCCTGGCTCTGTGTGTGTGTCTAGGGTTAGCTACTCGTCTGTCAGAGTCAGCATGAATTAGTGGATGGCACGCAGGAAACCAAGCAAACATGAAAAAGCAAAGGCACTGACTCCAAGGAGAAGGAAAAGGTATACAAGAAAAAACTGCTTTGGACCCATGGGCTTGGCCTTGTGGGTGGAGACTGGTTCCAGCAACGTCCTCAGTAGGATGTGCACTGAGCCAGGGCCAACCCACAGCGTCCCCAACACTTAGACCAGTGTCCTCGCCAGGGCCGGCAGCCCCATTTGTTGAGAGAGTGCGAGTGCCGGTCTATGGGAACTCTGCCCCTTGGTTTCCCGGCCACCCTGTCTAGCTTCCCTGGGGCTAAGCAGTCTTGTAGGGGAGATGGTGGGGCCTCAGTAGTACAAGGCCACAGGGGTGGGCACACGGAAGGAAGCCTCTGGGAGGTAGGGCAGCCATCCTGGAGTGGAACTTCATCTCTGGTTGTTCACACCCCCTTCAGTGCCGCGAGGACATGTGATTGACTAAATGACGGGCTCGCGGGGGGCGGGGTGCTAGCCTTGACGTGGGGAGAAGGTGAGGAGGGAGGGCTGGGTCCCATGGTGAGGAGGAAAAAGCTCCCGGAACCGAGCGGTGCCTTGGAGAACACGGCTGCTAAGGGATTCTCCAGTGCCTGCCGCAGAGGTGGGCTGATCCACTGGGGCCTGTCTTATTCCCTGACCTGCAGGATAAAGGTTGTTCGGTGTAGACTGGTTTGGGCTTTGTTTTTTTGTTTGTTTGTTTGTTTGTTTTGCTTGAAAGTGGAAAGAAAGCAAGGAGCAAGTTCAGTTCCCTAGAGAAGCCCCAGGGAAGGCTGCTGTGTGACTGCAGGCCCCTGGAGATGCAAGGAACCCCTTGAAGGTCACAGGCGCCTGAGCAGACTGACGCGAGAGCCCTGTGCGCAGAGATCTCGTCTCCTCACTTCCTGTCAGGGTGACCTTCGGCACCTCAGTTTCCCCACAGTACACGTATTCCAGGGGTGTTGTGAGGCTTACAGGCCACGGCGTACACAGAACAGGGGCCGCACACTGGCCGCCCGCAGGCCAGCTGTCCCAGTGTGTTTGTTGAGGCTCCCACTGTCTCCTTTCATGGAGTTTGTTGCGGGTATTTAAGAAAAATTTTCACCCAAAAAGTCTGACCCCGAAGTGCTCTGTAAAAATAACATGAGGCAACCTTGAGTGACAGTTTGTTAATAGCGATTGGCTGGGCAGAGAAGCACCACCCCCTTTGCTCTCTGCCTGGCCCCTGGAGGGGTATCTGTCCATAGAACCTATCCATGGGAATGGGAGAAGGAGACTTCTGGAAGAAGGGTCAGCATGACTGGGAGCACCAGGAATGGGGGCTGTGTCTCCTCGCGTGATGAAGAGGGCAGGCCTCCGGTTAGAATGAGTAACACACGTGCACGCAGAGGCTCGCCCATTCCCAGGTGGTCCCAGCACCCACCCCTGCTGGCACACGGAGTCTCAGTTACTTATCTGTGTGGCTTTTTCCCAGCTAGGACGTGAGCTTCTCGAGGGTGGTAGCCGCACCCTATGTACTTTCTAACCATAAGGCCTGTGCAGTATCTCCATGGCACAGCTCAAGCGCTAAGTCGGTGCGTAGCCAGTGTGATTTAATTAAGCACCACTTCAGTTACTTTTCCTGCACAGGTGGAAGGGTTGGCTGCAGTTTACAGGGGGTTTTGCCTTGAGCCTTGTCATTCTGGTTTGCAGATTAACATAAAACCTTCCTTCTAGGCATTGTGGGGTAGCAAAGGCTTAAGTGATAAATAAAGATGATGCATCACGTCATGTAAATTTGCAGGTGTGCCTGAATACACACGAATTCGCTTGAACATTCCTGAAACAAAGAGTTTGGGTTTAGGCACCTTCCAAATGCATATTTCACTGTGTGAAGAGATGCAGTGCTCGGTTTTGCACAAAGCTAAAAAACCTTGGTCTTGAAAACAAGCACCCTGAGCTGATCTGTTTTGCAAATCGGGATTCTTCCCTGCAAGTGTTACCAGTCATCCTGTGTTTATTAAATTGTGTAGAGAAGGAATGCAGGGAAATAGATGTGAACGTGACAGTCCCGCAGAAGCACAGTAGAATCAGGCAGTGCAGAACTGCATTGATCACAGGTGGGAGTGACTGACGGGCATCGTGCTCCTGCAGCCTGAGGCCTGCGGCTGTCATTTGTAGACTCTCCCGTTCGGTGACAAGGAGAGTCCTGCACCGAGGTGCGTGGCAGATGGTGAGGTGTCCGCACTCCCCTGGTGATGACGTGGAGTTCTGCCTTGCTGTGAGGATGGCTGGGGCCGGGCTGTTGTCTGCATTGCCAGAAGGAATTCAAGGATGTAACTTAGATGAAAGGCAGCAAGGAAGCAAGATTTAAAGAGTGATTTACAATCAAAGTGGGTGTAACAGGAAGGAGTGTGGGCGTGCTCACAGGACAGCTGCACCGCACCAGGTCAGGGTCCATCCCTTTATTTGACCTAGAGGCATACAGAGTGTGTCTGGGGCAGGATTAGGGTATAGCCTTTTCTAGAAATCGCCGAAGCGTCATGGCGTCAGGTGCCTGATGGGAGTGGGAGTGTCAGCCATGGTCATTTTAGCATAATGAGCAGAAGGTTAGCACAGGGATGCAGCCAGTAGCTGTATCGGATGCTTTTAGCCAGTGCCAGTTCTAGCAGCAAACACTGCAGAAGTTGCATTGTTTTTTGCCACGTGGACGGGGTGGAGGGTTTGGATGCCGCAGGTGGGGCTACAGCCCAGGGGAGGCTTCAGGGAAGTGCTGGTGGTGTCAGCTCCTCCTTGCCAACATCACAGCGACTCTTCAAAAATAAGCAAGTTCAACAAAATCTCAGGACACCAGATGTTTGAAAATCCACTTTATTCCTAAATACTACTAATGAGCAATCTGAAAATGAAATTTGGAGAACAATTCTGTTCCCCATAACTTAAGAATAAATTTAACGAAAGAAGAACAAAATGTATACCTTGAAAACCGCAGAACGTGGTGAGTAGAAATTTACAATTGAAGTCAATGGAAAAACATCCCATGTTCCCAGGTCGAAAGGCTTAACATCATGAGGATGGTAATTCTCCCCCAAATTAATCTGATTCCACACAGTCCATTTCAGAATCTCAAGCTGAGTCCTTTCTGGAAGCAGTCAGACTGTTTCTAAATTAAAATTCATAAGGAAAATCATAAGGGACCCAGAAAGGTAAAACAATCCTGAAAAAGAATACACCAGAAGAACTCACACTTCTCACTTTCACAGCTCACTGCAGCAGACATGGGGAGCCTTTTTCTGCCACGGGCCATTTGGGTAGTTATGACATCATTTGCCAGCCATTCAAAATTATCAGCTTTGTTAAAATTAGCTTGCTGTAGATTTATTGAATTTCGAGTTCTGCCTGTGGTTGCCTTGGCGGGGCCAGACCAAATGGTCTTGCAGGCTGCAAACGGCTTGTGGGCTCACTGTTCCCCAACCCCGCACTGTAAAGTCACAGTAAGCAGAACAGTGCGGTCTAGCTCAAGGACAGACATGTAGATCAGTGGAGTAGAATCGAGAGTCCAGAAATCAACCCATTGGTCTGTAGTCAGCTCATTTCCACAGGGTGGCAAGGTCATTTCCTGGAGAAAGAGTGACGGCTCACAAAGGGCCATTCAGATTCTGTACGGAGTCGCTGGTAGCCTTTGATGTGGATTTTATCAGGCCCAGAACCTCAGCCCACAGTGCCCCTGGAAAGATTAACTGGGAAGCTAAGGGAGTGGCGTGATTGAGGAAGGTCTCAGTGCTGCTTCTGTAAATCAGAGCCTCTGCGAGAACCCACAGGCAGGATTGCAGGCCTTAAGGTTCATCCGTCTCTCCCAAAGCCGATATCCCGGTGTTAGACTTCAGATGTTAGACTTCGAGATGTTTTCAGGAACTCACAGCCCTGATCAAACAAACTAATATCCAGTCTACCCTTAGAGCCATATGGATTGCAGTCTACCTTTGCCATTCCAAAGGAAGCAGGCTGGCCAATCAAAGGAAGGCCACATGTACTGTGGACCAACCAGAGGCCCACACACAAGCAGATCCCACCGTGCCTCCCCAGCTTGGAACTCTAAGATTCACTGCCTTGACTCCCGTGGGGAACCCAAGTGTTGAGCCTTGGCTGCCTGACTCTGTGCTGTGTGTTATGCAATAAATGTCTCCTTTTTTCCAATCACCCGATGCCCATGATTGGTTTACTGCACTCTGGGTGTGCAGGCCCAGTTTGGGGGGTTCTTTGGCAACCCCTCAGCTAGTTTTGGGGTAATTCTGTAACAGTTCCACTTTACAGGCAAGTCCAGAATAGGGACATGTGAAAGGAATTAGTGATTGCTATTTGTTTTTATAGATTTATTTATTTATTTGAAAGAGTTACACAGAGAGAGAAGGAGAGGCGGAGAGAGAAGTTTTCCATCTGCTGGTTCACTCCCCAGTTGGCCGCAATGGCCAGAGCTGTGCTGATCCGGAGCCAGGAGCTTCTTCCAGGTCTCCCACGCAGGTGCAGGGGCGCAAGGACTTGGTCCATTTTCTGCTGTTTTCCCAGGCCACAGCAGAGAGCTGGATCAGAAGTGGAGCAGCCGGGATTCGAATTGGCACCCATGTGGGATGCCGGCTCTGCAGGTGGCGGCTTTACCCACTACGCCACAGCGCTGGCCCCGATTGCTAGTTCAAGGGTAGAGGACTGACAGTTAAATGGGTTGGAGTAATGAAAAGGTTCTAAAAGGGACAGGTGAGGAATGCAGCCTGAGAATGCACTAAGAGCCATTGCCATGTACACCTTAAATGGGTAAATTCAATAAGACTGTTAAATTTTTAAGTAAAAACAAAGTGAAGAACAGGGTGCAGTAAATTACAGTCATTAAAATGGCAAAAGGGGACATTTGTAAAGCTGTAATAGGATTAAAGTGTACAAGCTGAGAAAAAAGAGAAATGAGTCATATTATGAATGACTACAGTGAAATGAAATAAAATGTAAAGACTTATACCACTTTGAAGCCAAAGAAACTGAAAATCAAACAAGAAGGATAAAAGGTGAAACAAACATAAAAGGAATAGGGAAAAATGATCAGAAGTTTTAAAAGCCTCTCAAAGTAGTGGTGATAGTGGGAAATGGTTAAAACAATTAAAATTAGCATAATTTCTTTAAGTTAAAAGTGCCAAAAGTGGCATTAGCTTTAAAAAAAAAAGTAATTACTGTAAGTAATTAAATGAGTAAAAGAAACAAGAACATTTTAATACCATTTTTAAAAAGTAAAAGAAAGGTAAGAACTGGAACTCAGGAAGAGTAACATTCCCCTCCTGCAGTGGAGAGGCCTGAGACGGCTCTCCCAAGGATGCCCGGGCACCCGGGAAGCGCTCTGTCAGGAACTGGGCTTTTCCTTCCTCTTCCTTAATCCTGCTTCTGTAGGTAGGAGGGTGTGCCTAATTAGCTACTCAGATGGGGTGGGGTTTGGGTGGGGCTTGTACTGCTCACTTCCCTGGCCCTTTGAGAATCTCAGGAGCATCCATGGTAACTCTGCAGGGGCTGGAGCACACCTGCCGTCATCTCTAGGGAAGGTGTCATGGGGTCTGGTACGTGGTGGGGAATGGGTGTGGATCAGCAGGTAGGGGGCGGGGGCTGTGCAGTGTGCGGCCACAGCGCAGGTGCTGCTGGCAGGCTCTTAGTGCCTCGCTGCTTACTTAGCTACCTCCTTGCTTGCCTCAGTGGGAGCTATCACCTCTCAGCAGGAAAACGTGCTTGGCCAAACTGCTTTGGAAAGCTCCTGCTGGGGGCAGGTGGGAGGCCAGAAGGGACTGGGAAAAATCCCCGGGGATCAGACTGGGACAGGAGGGACCTTTCTAGGATGTGGCCTGCTGATGGCTTAGGGGGATTGAGAAGTGGTGCTTCCTGAGACAGGAGGAGCCAAAGGCAAGTGCAGGCCCTTGTGGGCACATGGATGTCCATCCAGGGTGACAGGTCTGGCAGCAGAGGTGTGGTTGGCTGCTGTTACCTTCTTAGACTCCGAGCCCTTGAGAAAGGTCCGCTACGGTCCTTGGGGTCAGTCACTAACTCGGCCCCCGGATTTGGAGGGGTGATGATGCACAGGGTGTCTCCTGGTGACACTGAAATGCTAGACCAAAAACGTTCAGACTCGTACAGGTCCCTAAACCTTCACAAGCCCCCGTGTGGATTATTGTCAGCACCCTTCTTTGCTCAGGTGATTAGGAAGAAAACCGTAGATTCTTGCTGTCAGACATCCCCAAAACTGGTTGGCGGGGTTGGCTTAGAACCGCAAAACTGGGTCCACTTGCCTACCGCAAAGTGAGGCAATGCCTGGCAGGGGGGTGGTGGGAAAAGATGTTTATTGCAAGGTGCAGGGCAAGGAGTCGGCTGCCAGTGCACAGTCTGGGGGAGTCAAGGCAGTTGGGTGTTGCCATTCAAAGCTGGGTTGAGCCCTGTGTGGGTAGGCTTGGGTGTGGGCCTCTGGTAGCTCCCAGTGCGCTTGGCCTGCCTTCCATTGGTCAGCGACGAGGGCCAGCTTTCCTTTGAGACGGCAAAGGTGGACTCCAGTCTGTCTGGGTCTGAGAATCGCTTGGGGACTAGTTTCTGAATTGTGACTTCCTGTGAAAACTCTCAGAATAGAGGTTAGCATTGCCATGCTCACTGTAGGGGCAATCACAAAGTTACCATAAGTGGTACATTTGTTGCCCAGTGGAAGTCTTTATAGGTGTCCTGTATATAAGACAATGGGACATAATTGCTTAAAAGAGGAAGGGACAAGGTGAGATAATGGCAGATTCTTCTGTTCTACTGTGTTCCTTCTCGGGCGGGCAAGGGAGTGGGGATAGAAAGCCCATCAAGACCCTGTGGCAGACCCTGCGGCAGGCCCTGCGCTGCGTGTTCTCTGTTTTACTCTAATCCTTCTACCAGCCCAGCCTGCCGGTTATTCTTTTCTCTCACTGCTCAGAAGGCAGAGGCACAGTTCAGTAGCCTAAAGGCCGCAGAGAGGGTGGAGTGTGTGTCTGGAGCCTGGCAGCTGTCCACACCCTGTGCTGCCTCCCTGGGACACTGGGCGGGACTCCTGAGAAAGGGGGAGTCAGGCAGGGGAGTGCCTGGGGTCTGAGCGAGGCTGAGGACAGCTCCCAGGGGCCTGAGAGTCTGCAGGCGGGGCCTCCCTTCAGCCTCCATCCCACCGGCCCGTTGTCCTCATCCACCACAGTGACAGCTGCCAGTCAGGCCTGAACATCAAGCCTACAAAATAAAAATACGGTGGCCTTTGCATGGCACGCACAACTTCCGCTGTCTGCCTTTCTCCTCGTTCTTCTCTCTCCTCCCCTCTGCCCCACCACCCACTTCCCAAGAGGCCTGGCCGTTTCCACCTCTGAGCCTTTGCTCAGACTGTTCCTCCTGCCCAGAATGCCTGTCTGCTTCTGTCTCATTAGCCCGATGTTACATGTCCTTTAATACCCCACCCAGATGTCGTCTCCCTGCTCACCCTTCCCCTGCCTGGCCCCAGCCTGTCTCTTTGTCCTTTCCAAGCTCTATGCATGCAGGAAATAAGACCCTGCAGTTCTACTTTCTTGCCTGCTTTTATTTGGCCACGGTTATACAGCCAGCAAAGACTGGTAGAAGCAGGTGCACACCACACACTGACCCTGGAGTCCGGGCTTTTAACTTGGGTGTTGCCCTCCTCCATTATTCCAGTGCCACCCTCACTTCTGGGCTCCCGGCCTCTGATCAGGTCTCTGTGCAGTCATCTAAAGCAGTCACCTCCTCCAGATTGTCCCTGGAGCACGTGTAGGCATTTCCCAGACTGTCAGAATGATTCCCAGCACCGACCAGCCGAGCCCTGGGTCGGTGTGTGTGTGTGTGTGTCTGTGTGTGTCTGTGTGTGTCAGGGCAGGGAAAAGGGGATGACTGTCTGCATTCTGGGGCATCTGCCTAGCTCACCAGTCAGACCTTGCCTCTGCCTGTGACCCTGGAGTCCCTCTGTTCTCATCTGGCCCTGGTTCTTCCCCGGGCTACTCACGCCCTTTGGCTAGGCACCCCGATGCGCATGCTCACTGGGAATGTGAGAAGCGCTGGCTGCTGGGTCCCCTTCACAGCCACACTGGCTTTTCCTGGATGCTGAGCGGTGCTTTCTGGCAGAAACTGAAATTGAAGGTAGCCTCGCCAGGTGACCTCACCTGCAAGACCCAAGCCCGACCCCACGACCCCTCAGAACCTCATCTTTTTCCCAAAATGGCGGTCATGGCACAGTTTGTATGATAGGTAAAATTGGTTTTAAAAGCACCTTGCATGATGCCTGGTTCTTCCTGGGCGCTCGGTAAGGATTTGCTGCATCCCCTCTCCCCCTCTGCACCTTCGGAGTGTCTGGATGTATCCCACTCTGCTATTGTCTTGCCAAAAGCCCCAGGTGTCTGTGAGCATGCGTGGTGGCTGGCTGCCCCCTCCAGCCTTAACTTGTGTGGGGACCAGGCAGGCCCCAATTCCACCCAGGGCCTTCCTTGTAGTGGCGGGGCAGCTCAGAGTGACAGGCCCGTGAGCCAGACGAGAATGGTTCACCATGAAAATGGAAAACCCAATGCTGGTACAACTCTGGACAGTGGGGAAGGATGAGAGGGCTGTGAAACTCCCTGAGCATGGCCCTGTGGACTCAGGACATGTGGGTGGCACTGTTCTTCCTTTACCTGCTTTGTCTCTCCGGGTGCCCCCTGCAGCCCCACGAGGCTGGATGCCATCACTAGCTCCAGTTTGCAGGCAAGATGGTAGAGGCTGCTGGAAGTCCCCCAGCCTCCCAAGCTCTCTGACAGAGGCAGGGCTCACACCCCAATCCGTGAACTGCTCTGCTGCCATGGATGCCAAACGACGAGGCCCTGGGAGAGAGCTCCGTGGTCAGCGTGACAAGACAGACACAGCCTGGGAAGTCAAACAGGGCTTGCTTGTCTGACGGAAACAGCAGCACATCAGAGCCACACAGCACGTGGCCTTAAAAGCTCAGCAGCTGCCCTGTGGGTGCAGCACTCCAGGCCTCCCAGAATCAGCACACCTCACTGGGCCCAGTGTAGATGTGCGTGAGCAGACCCACCTGCAGCTCTCTTCTGCGTGGGGTGCTCCTTGTCAGTCCTGGGCTGAGGTGAAGGCTGGCAACAGCTCGTAGCTCTCAGCTGTCACCCTCAGCCACCTTTGTCTTCCTAAACCCCGTGCTCTGAAGCAGAGCAGGAATGAGGTCCCACTCCTGTCCAGGAGCCAGGCCACTGTGACTACTGTCCAGCAAGGGGCTTGGCCTACAGAAAGATGGGACCGATTCCATGCTAGGTGTGGTGAGCTCATAGTGGCTGAGAAGCTTGTCTGGAGGCAGAGAGCCTGGGCTTAAATCCTAGTTCTGCCGCCTTGAGCCGTCCTCTTACCACTCTGGGCCTCAGCTTCCACTTCTGTAAAAATGGAGCCTAGAGGGTCCTGCCTGCCGCAGGCTTGTGAGAGGTTAAGTTGTGCACTGCGCTGGTATGGTGCCTGGCCCACAGCAGGTACTCGGTTCCTCCCTACCCACACCTTCTCTCTGAGCCCCTAACGTTTGTCATTGTGAGCCCGTTTACTGACCGGAAAGTGAAGGGTGTTACACTCAGGGACTCCCAGGGCCCCTGGAATAGGAGGCTGCAGAGCTGGGCTGAGAACCCTGCCTGCCTGCCCCCGGAGCCCAGTTTATCCCTGCACCCCCTGAGACACCCACCCCGGCTGTCAGTAGAGGAGGCTGTGGCGCCCTTCCAGGATGGCAGTGATGGCAGATGCCAAGGCCTGCCGTAGGGTGCGGGCAACTTGGCTCCCTTACCGTGAGAAGAGCAGGAGCCGCCAGCCACGCTGCTCCGCTTCCCCCCATGTTTCCTTTGGGGCTGTGTCCTTTCCTGGCTCATCAGCCCCCCAAGGAAGGAATGATGCTGGCTGCGGGCTGCACCTCCCAGGTCTGCCCCCCACCCCCCCACCCCCCCTGTGCTGTCTTATACCACTGCTCAGGCAGAGGCTGGAGCCCCTGGCCTCTGAGCCACTCGGCTGTCCCCAGTGCCCTCGCCCTCCTGGAACCAGGGTGCACCTCATCAAAGGTTTAGACCTGAGGCTGCAGAGCCACACAGCCCGGTAAACCCCAGCCCCTCACCGTCTCAGGGATGTGGGTTTGGCAGATCCACTGCTCCTAGGTGTCACGTTCACCCCGTGGACGATGGGCATGATAGCGCCTCCCTAGGGTTGTAGGATGGTCATCGTGGGTCATAGAGAGCTGGGGCAGTGCCCAGGACCTGGTTCACGCTGACGAGTGGTCCGAGTATTGTTATCAGGAGCAGTCGGTCGCCCCTGTGAGTGCCATGGTAGGGACAAGGGGTTGGGAGGGGTTTGACCAGAGGAAGAGCCAAAGGGGCATGGCTGGGTGGGTGGTGGCCAGTGCCAGCTGCCTTCACAGCATTGCACTGTTACAACAGCCCAGGCAGTTTCCCCACCAGCCTTAGTCAGCAGACTGATGTGTACACACAGGGATGCTACACCAAGGATGGAGCACTGAGAGACTGGGCCCTGTAACCCAACCCCTCTTGGCAAGCAGTAAAGTAGTTCAGGGTACTGAACATCAAGGCCACCTTCGGAGACCTCTGGGAGGGCTGGCCCAGGGCAAAGGGTTCACAGGAGAGTGGGGACGATGGCCTCGGGCATCAGCTTGGCACGGAACGCTTCCCTGCTCACAAAGACAGGAAGTTTCCCGTCCCCAATTTTTGGCAGAATAAACACAAAGCTCAGGGAGCCTTCATTCCCACCATTCTTGCCTGGTCCTCCGCCTCCCGGAGCTGGCCCTTACTCCTGACGGAATCGGATCCCACACTGCTGGGGGGAAAGTGCTTTATCTTCAGTGTACAGGTTAGGAGCATGAGGCTCCCAGAGGCCACGCGGCTTAGCTGAGGTCACACTCAGGAAGGGGCAGAGGCAGGACTTGAACCCACAACCCTGGGGTCCAGAGGCTGCCCCTGCATGAGTCTCCTCCCCTCTGCACAAGCCAGAAGGAGCCGGGGTGCAGGGGCATGGGGTGCGCGTGTGAGGTGGACACACATGGGAGGTGGAATCCACTCCACAGGGAGGAGGGGAGTCTGTCTCCATGGTTACGCTGCACCTGAGCAAAACACCACACACAGACTGCCGTAGCCTTGAGCGTCAGGCTACGTCCTCCCGGCAGCAGCCTGCGAGAGCCGACTGCCAGGGCTTCCACCCTGCCCGCCCGCTCCCAGCGCCTTCCTTTTTCATTAGTTCCGTTATTAAATCTGGCACTTGATAACAGCCCAATGTCTTCTAATTATTTACGGGTTCACCTTCAGAGCACCCCGCGAGAGAGGATCCTGCTGTGCATTTCTGTAATATTCTGAGTTACCAAGATTGTCTCATTGATCCTCCCGCTTAAGGCCCTGTCGGAGCTCCGGGAAGCAGTCCGGATGGTCCCCACGCACACCTGCAGGGACACCGAGGCCCAGAGGGGCAGGGACCGTGGTTGAGGGCTTGACTGCAAGTCAGTTCTTCTCCCACTCCTAGAAAAAGGGAGAGTAAAGGGGCTTCCTCTAACTGCCAGTCCTGGTCATTGACAATGGTCCCTGGGCAGCTGTGTTAAGAAGGATCCTGAGGCAGCATCCAAGATCTGTAGGAATCAGTCAGGGATGCGGGCTGTGTCGAGGAAGGGGCGGGGCTGGCACCTGTGCCCGTATTTCCCATTCCTTCCTAGGACAGCAGCCAACGTGCCTATAGAGGTTTCACAGTGGTTCCCATGCAGAAGACGCCATGGAGGCTCCCGGACACCCCACAATGCACGGGATGCCCTCACATCCAAGAACGGTCTGATCCCAAATGTGAGCACCCCACCGTGGGACACAGAGGAAACAGTGTCCTGCCTAGTACTCAGGACCAAAGTGACAACAAACAGGGCATGGTGGGTGGGTCCAGCAACATGTGAGACTCGGCAGGCCTGGGGTCATCATCATCAACAGCAACAGCAATAATAACAGGGTCTGGCAGCTGATCGAGAGAGAGGAGTCTGGGTTTTTATATTATTGTGGTTGTGACTGTGCCTGCTCCTGTTCTTGTGCACCAATAGTCAAAAATGGTTTCCACAAACCAAGAGTGTGTCCTTGGGGTCTATCAATAGGACCATTACCTGTAGCACAAGGGAGGCGACACTCTCCTCTCTGCTCTTGGTGTTTAGATTCAGTCCCGGCTGCCCTCCACTGAGAGTAGTGCTAGTGAATGGGACTTGGACTTCTGGAGGGGACCGGGGGTGGGGGTGACTTAGCTACAGGGAAACTGAGGCTGTGTCTTACTCCTCCACTAGCAGCCTGTGGTTCTCATGTTCAAGAAGATGCAGAGACAGGTCCTGCGCTCGTTGACTGCACACCTTCCAGGGAGTGTAAACCAGGCACATGACTCACGGTCATGGGGAGTAAAGTCAGAAGGGGGTAGGGGGCAGGGCTGGGGGGAGAAGTGTTTTAAACCAGGGAAAGAGAAGTATGGCCCTGGGGGCGGTCTGGGAGCATCTGGGGCTGCCTTCAGGTGTGTCAAGGGCTTCTGTGCGGCAAAGGGTCCTGGCTTGGCCTCTGCCACCCCAGAATCACTGCAAGAGAGAGGGAGAAAGGAAACTGAGCTCCAACTGGACAGGGCTATTCAACTCCTCTGTCCAGGGAGGCCCCAGAAGCTGACCCTGAAACTAGGATTTGGGGATTTGATGAGCAGTTTTCTTGGGGGGTGGGTCTTCAGCAACCCCTAATGAAGGAGGGGACAGTGAGGTGGGAGAGGGTGGCAAGCCAATGCAGTGTGCATCCCTGGGCAGGTCCCTCTGGGAAATGGGGGTCCTTGTGGAGGGCCTGGGACACTGAGAGCAGGATGAAGCTGGGGTCTTTGTGGACCAACATCCATTGAGACCAGAGCAGAGGGAAGCACCATGCTGTGCAGCAAGAAACCTGTGGCATTGGAGGGCCTGGGCCACTTTGGGAGCTGGCCATGGGGTGACATGAGTGGTGCCTGCCTGGCTGCCCATTTGGCAGGGCGGCAGACTGAGTCTCCTCTGTGAGCCCGGAGCCTCCAAGGGGCATTGGCCACTCGAGAGATGACGTCATCCCAGCCCTTCTCCTCCCACAGATGTGCTGGGTGTGTGCAGGTGGGTGGGCGTGGGGAGGAAGAACTTTCCCAAGCTGTTCTGTGTTTCCCTAAGCCACCCGCTGCAGCCTCACTCCAGAGAGTCCACTCCGTCGCCCAGCTGCTGGCCACATGCCCAGTTTGCTGACCCAAGCAGACGCTGTGCTGATTAGCGGTGCTTTCTCTGGGGCCTGAGGTCTCCTAGGAAGCCGGGGAGGAGTGGCTCTCCTCCCAGCCTTCTCTCTTCTGAGCCTGGAGACTCCAGCCAGGTCACTTCCCTCCCCATCTGCACTGTGATCCTGCCTCTAATCCCAGAGCTGGCATTTACAGTCCCGGGCAAACGTTGGCTAAGACTCGAGATACACTTATTATCTGAGCTCCTATGGAGTGGCAGAGACGCTGGGCGTGGTTGTCGGGACTGTTACTGGGATGTAGCCTTCCCCCTCCTGTTTTATTAAGCATTTTTGGAATAATAATAAGTGGACATGGTTTAAAATTCAGAGGAACAGAACCATGCATGGCACAAAACTCCCTTGTGCCCAGACACATACTTCCTCTCCTAGGGGCAGCCATCAGTAGCGTTGTCCAGGCCTTCATTGGCTTCTATGGTTAATAAGTGGTGTTGCTGTCTGTCCTCTATTCTGCCGCTGTCCTGTCGGGGGCAGACAGAGAAGGCCTCTCTGGAGCGGTGACACTGGAGTTACCTAGAGGATGGTGCAAGAGTGGGATAGGATGGGGCAGCAAGTGCAAAGGTCCTGGGACAGGAACCAGGAGGCAGATCTGGAGGACTCTAAGGAGGCCCGTGAGCTGCTGCAGACCGGGAGAGACCACATCACGTGGGAAGGACCTGGCGTGCAGAGCCTCATGGGCTGCGGTGTCAAATTTGGACTTTCTTGTAAAGGCACTGGGGGGACTCCGAAGGCTTTGGTCAGAAATGACTTGCGCTTGATCAGAGATCCTTCTGCATGAGTGGGGATACCGGGTGAGGCAGACAGAGCAGGGTGGGCAGGTGGTGGTGTGGGCGAGGCACACTGGTGGCTTGGCCTGGGGCACAGATGGAAGGAACCTGAAGGCTGCAGGATATGGTTTGAAAGGAGAGCCAATAGGACCTGCTGAAAGATTGGAAGTGGAGTGAGGGAAAAAGGCTCTGAGGACGCTCCTCAGAGGTTGTGCCCATTGCTGAGATGGGGAAGACTGAGGTGGGAGTGGGTTTTGTTCTGGTTTGGTTAGGTAGTGGAGCAGAGGGGTCTTGAGTGCTGAGCTGGATGTGTGAAGTTTGTTATGTCCTTGGACAGCCTGAGAGAATGTCAAGTCTGCAGGGGAACAGCAAAAAAATGTCCCAGAGGCCAGAGAGGGGCCCAGGCCAGGGGCCACAGTCTGGAAGACGCGCCCTGCACTGTGTTTCTGTTGGTTTCAGCCTAGCCACACAGGCTCTGCCATTTTCACTCATGTTTGTGACTTATTTGGTACTTTTTAAAAAAGATCTATTTTTATTTATTTGAAAGGCAGAGTTACAGAGAGAGAGAGAGAGAGAGGTCTTCTATCCACTGGTTCTCTCCCCAAATGGCCACAACACCAGAGCTGCGCCGATCTGAAGCCAGGAGACAAGTGCTTCTTCTGGGTCTCCCACATGGAAGCAGGGGCCCAAGCACTTGGGCCATCTTCTACTGCTTTCCCAGGTGCATTAGCAGAGAGCTGGATGGGAAGTGGAGCAGCTGGGACTCGAACCAGCGCCTGTATGGGATGCCAACACTGCAGGCGGATGCTTAACCCTCTACACCACTGCGCCGACCCCTATTTTGTAGTTTTCTAATTTCCAAAAGCAGACACAGCCTGTCGTGAATGTGAAGAGGTTGTGTGGCTGCTTGTATTTGGATTCTAGAGGCTTCCTTACTTGTTTGATTGGTATGTATTAAATCGGATTTTTATTTTATTTAAAAGGCAGGCAGACAGGAAGAGAGAGAGAGGGAGAGAGAGAGAGAGAGAGAGAAAGAGGGAGAGAGAGAGAGGGGGGGGGGGGAGAGAGAGAGAGAGAGAGAGAGAGAGAGAGAGAGAATATTCCAGCCATTGGTTCATTGGTTCCCTCCCCAAGTGGCCACAATGGCCAGAGCTGCACTGATCTGAAGCCAGGAGCCAGGAGCTTCTTCTGGGTCTCCCACATGGGTGCAGGGGCCCAAGCACTTGGGCCTTCATCTGCTACATCCCAGGGGCACACACAGGAGGCTGGAGCCCGGCCTGGAACCCAGGTGCTCTGATATGGGATGCAGGTGTCCCAGGGGGCCGGCTGGCCGCTGAGCCAGATGCCTCCCCCTTTGCTGAGTGTTTTGGTGACTTCACGTAATCCAGGCTGGGAATGAAAGCCTGACAGATGTTGACGTTAAGGAAAAAAAAAAAGGCGCCCATCACACACCTGCAGCTACTTCTGGCCTGGAAGCCAGGGGTGCTGAGCGGGCAGGAGCCTCCCAGCAAGGAGCCAGCACTGCCTGCTCGTCCGTGGCTCCCGTGTCCCCAGGAGATGCCACCTTGCCGGGACACATCCTGCTCCCTCTCCCTGAGAAGTCCTCACTCTCTCCCGGCTGGGTGTTTTCCAGCTCTGCTTACCCGAGTCCACGGGGCCCTGGGGCGTGTTTCTCCCCACTCAGCTGGCAGGCGTGGCACTGGGAAGTGCTCCTCTCCCCCCGCCATGCCCCCATACTCCGTGGCTGCTTTTTGGCACTTGGCAGGGAGTCCGCCTTCTGTCACGAACAGTGTTGCTCCCATCCGGGAAAGCGAGTCTTGACTTTATGTTGAGATTTGCACGTGGTGGCATTTGTGTATTCCTCTTATGTGCACAGCACCCTGCCCAGGCTGGGGTCACAGGGCCACAGGCCACCTCCACGGTCAAGTGCACCTGTCTGTTTATAGCCTGCACAGGCCCAGAGCTCTGGGATGTTTTGCCCTGGGAAAGTTCATAGGGTGAGCACAAGGAGCAGCGTTCCCAGTCTCAGTGTGGCGTGGGTTGGTTAGCATCGTGGACGGGGCTGAATCCTGTCCAGTCTGGTACCTTCCCATTCCATTCCCATGGTCCTGAGTTCCTAGGATGGCCCCTGGAATGCGAAAATGAATGAAGAAACTTGGTCGGTCCCCAGTGACAGAATCTGGCTCAAGCCAGGGTAAGCAAAATGGTCCATTTTTTATGAGTTCCCTTGAGGACAGTGGCTGTGTGGCTTCAGGCTTGGCTGGATCCAGGTGCTCAGAGAATGCCACTGGGTTTCCTTCTCTCTCTGTGTCTCAACTCCTTTGGTCCCTTTTTCTGTTTGTCTGTCTCCATCTCTGTTGATTTTGCTCGCTTACAGCCCTGATTGTGCAGTGATGTGAACGGCTCCATTTTTTTTGTTTGTTTGTTTGTTTTGTTTTTTGACAGGCAGAGTACACAGTGAGAGAGAGAGATGGAGAGAAAGGTCTTCCTTTACCGTTGGTTCAGCCCCCAGTGGCTGCTGTGGCCGGGGCACTGCAGCCGGCATGCTGTGCTGATCCAAAGCCAGGAGCCAGGTGCTTCCTCCTGGTCTCCCATGCAAGTGCAGGGCCCAAGCACTTGGGCCATCCTCCACTGCCTTTCTGGGCCACAGCAGAGAGCTGGACTGGAAGAGGAGCAACTGGGACAAAACCGACGCCCTGACTGGGACTAGAACCCGGGGTGCTGGTGCCACAAGTGGAGGATTGGCCAAGTGAGTCGCGGCACTGGCCAAATGGCTCCATGTTTGTGTCTCCCCAAGTCAGGGGAGGCTCTCTTTCACCAGGTTTGGGTCCAGTGCCAGGCCCTGCACCTGCCACTGAGGCCTGAGCAGTGTGGAACCGTGATGGGCCAGCCCTGTGGTGAGGTCAGCATTCAGAGTGTCATGGACGTGGATGCGGCCATCCCCGGTGGTGTCTTAACCGCTGCACCACAACGCCTGCCCCTCCCTGAACTTTTTAAAGAACTCTTTTTTTTTTAAGATTTATTTATTTGTCTTGAAAGGCAGATGGAGAGAGAGAGAGAGAGAGAGAGAGAGAGAGAGAGAGAGAGAGAGAGAGAGAGTCTTCCATCCACTGGTTCACTGCCCAAATGTCTGTAACTGCCAGAGCTGCACCGATCCAAAGCCAGGAGCCAGGAGCTTCTTCCGGGTCTCCCACACAGCTGCAGGGGCCCAGGGACTTGGGCCATCTTCCCCTGCTTTCTCAGGCCATAGCAGAGAGCTGAATTGGAAGTGGAGCAGCCAGGACTTGAACTGGTGCCCATATGGGATGCCGGCACTGCAGGTGGCGGCTTTACCCACTACATCACAGTGCCAGCCCTGTAAAGGACTCTTCATATGTCCAAAGTTGTTGGTTTTTTTAAAAAGATCTGTTACTTTTTTTTATTTGACAGACAGAGTTAGTGAGAGAGAGAGAGAGACAAAGAGAAAGGTCTTCCTTCCATTGGTTCACCGCCCAAATGGCCGCTATGGCCCGCATTGTGCTGATCCAAATCCAGGAGCCAGGTGCCTCCTCCTGGTATCCCAAACTGGCCATCCTCCACTGCCTTCCTGGGCCACAGCAGAGAGCTGGACTGGAAGAGGAGCAACCGGGACTAGAACCAGGCACCCACATAGGATGCTGGTGCTGCAGGTGGAGGATTAACCAAGTGAGCCATGGCGCCAGCCCAAGATCTGTTACTTTTTAAAAGATAGATTTATTTATTTATTTATTTGAAAGACAGATTGACACAGAAGAGAGGGACACACACACACGGAGAGAGAGAGAATCTTCCATCTACTGGTTCATCCCCAGCTGGGGTTGGGTCAGGCTGAAGCTGGGAGTCTGGAGCTCCATCTGGGTCTCCCTGTGGGTGGCAGAGGCCCAAGCACTCAGACCATTTTCCACTGCCTTCCAGGGGTGCATTAGTAGGGAGCTGCATTCGAAGCAGAGCGAGCGGGTCTTGAACTGGTGCTTCTATGGGATGCCGGCGCTGCAGGTGGTGGCTTAACCTGCTACACCACCACACCAGACCCCCAAAGTCATTTTTAAATACATTCCTGTTTGATCACCCCACCTCACTCCCACTCCTTGTGGCTTGTGTTCTCTGCCACATTCACCCTCAGGACAGCACAACCAGCAAGGCCACACAGGCACGCACATGCACACGCATGCACACACATACATACAGACACATACACGTGCACCCACACATTCACACTATCCTTGTGGTGTGAGAGCTTTGCGTGTCAGTATTTGGTACCAGAGTAAGGTCTGGTCTCGGCCAAGGCTTGTATCCTAGAGAGCACTTGGATGTGGTCCCCCTCTGTCCCCCATCCAGCTCTCCCTCCATCAAGCACCCATCACCCAGGAATCCATGGTTCCCCTGCCTGCTCAGCCCCCATCTGTTCATGCACCCAGCACACCCCTTCCATCTGTCCGTCACCCTCCCTCCCTCCACGCATCCCTACTCCTGTTCCTCCAGCTGCCCATTTAAGCCCACATCCTCCCCTTGGACAGATGTTTGTTGATGACTGTGTGATGCCGGCCACTACCCTAGGCAGTGAGTGACTGGGGTGGGCAGGATGAGGCCTGCCCCCGAGGAGTGAGGGAGGGAGGGGACATGGAAGCTGAGCCCTCGGCGCCCTAGTGCCAGCCACTTCCTTCAGGTCAGATAACAAAATGGGCAGCGGTTGGCAGCTGTTCTTGGAACCACGTGGTGCTTTCTCAGGCCCGGCCTCGTCTAAGTTCAGGGTCAGTTTTGGGGAGCGCTTAGCAGGTGCGAGAGGCGTTCCAGATGCTGCAGCACGGGGCGGGCGGAGGCTTGCTCCCGCGGATGAAGACAGGAGCAGCAGCAGTGTTAACAGGGGCGTAATTTTCTTTCTCTGAGAGTTAACGTCTTGCACTCTGTAGCCATACTGCTCAGGCTGTCAATTCCTGGGTGTACAATGAGCGCCAGCCCTCCTGAAGACGATGCCCCTGGCTCCCAGGGACGGCGTTTAAAAGCCACACGCAGGATCACGTGGCGGTGAAGCCTTTCCTCCAGGCCCCAGAGGCCCTCGGTCCAGCCCCAGCCCTGTCAGTTCTAGCTCTCGCATCCAGGATGGTGACTTACCCCTCCCCCTGCCCCCACCAGCCTCATTTGCATACCTGGAGGGTCAGGTGGCAATCACAAAGACAGGTGACAGGAGGGGACTTTTCCTCCCTGCCTGCCCTGGTCCTGGGCACCTCACATGGGAGACCTGGCCCAGCCCTACCTTGTCACCGCTGAGGGCCAGATAAGGAAACTGAGGCAGTGAGTGCACCGTACGTTGCCTCAAGGCCCACAGCCTGTAACAGGTGAAGGCAGGGTTCACGCCCGGGCCTCTGGCTGCCCAGCTCCCTGTGGGTTTATGTGCAAAGACTGACATAATGACGTGTGAACAGTGATCAGCGATTGGCAGCACACAGTAGGGCTGAATCAGTAGAGGTGATGCTGCTGCTGGCATTAGCAGACTCTTCGGCTCCTAAGGGAGACTCCTGAGTATTTTAAGCAACAAGAATGAAAGTACAAAGTCGAGCTGGGAGTCAAGTTCAACTAGTTAAAGAGTCCCAAAATGTCACAAAAGATTTTTTTTTCTTTGAAAGGCGGAGTCAGAGAGAGAGAGATCTCTTCCATCTGCTGGTTCACTCCCCAAATAGCCCCAATGGCCAGAGCTGGGCCAGGCGGAAGCCAGGAGCCAGAGCTTCTTCCAGGTCTCCCACCTGGGTGCAGGGGCCTGAGCATCTGGGCCATCCCTCATTGCTTTCTCAGGTGCATTAGCTGGGAGCTGGATCTGAGTGGAGCAGCTGGAACTTGAACCGGTGCCCGTACGTGATGCTAGTGTTGGAGGTGGTAGCTTAACCCATTTTGCCACGATGCCAGCTGCACAGAAGATTCTATTAGATAGATTGTCTCTATCTGTTCCATCCAATGGCAGCCTCTAGCCACTTGCGTCTATTAGTTGGAAATGTAAGTTAACGAACATCAAATCAAGCTTAAATTAAGCCCCAAATAAAATGTGAAATTAAGAGTTCCTCACCGGCCCCGGGCACATTCCACTCATGACCAGCGGCCACTGGGTGGGAAAGCTCGTGGAATCTTTGCTGCTGCCGCCGGCTCGGGCTATGCTGCTCCCTGCAGCCCTATCTCAGGCTGGAGTTGGAGGGCTTGTGGCATTTGGGGAGGTCCTCTCCCGATTCCTCTCCCTGCCTTCATCTAGTCACCACTGTTCCCTGAGCCCCTGTGGTTTTGCCCGCACCCTTGTCCTTACCCTTCCAGGGCTCCCAGCCCATGGGAAGACAGAGCCCCAGGCAGGTGACAAAGGTGCAGGAGGCCCCAGGCTGCAGCGGCCCCATGCCCAGGCCCACCCAGGAGCTCGGCATGGCTGAACATGGCCAGCCTTGGACCCAGAGCCTTTGCTCTTCCAATTCATCTCTTTGCAAATGACCCTGACCGTGCCGACGGTCCAGCGAGGTGAAGGGACCCTGCAGGTTCTTCGTTTCATCCAAAGACTCAGCTGCCAGAGCTCACCCAGTGCCTGCCTAGTGCTTCTCTGCCTGGGCTGCGGGTCACCCTTTCCCCCTGTCGCAGTCCCTGGGCCACAGGGAACAGGATTGTCACACCCAGCTGTAGCCCTCTCCTGTCTCAGACCCTCCCTGTCCTAGTATATGAAGTCAGATGGGGGAGGGGGTCCCTGCTCTTTCACATGGCCCAAGAGGCACACGCCTCTCTCTCTCTCTCTCTCTCTCTCTCTCTCTCTCTCTCATTCATTTATCCACTTTGTATTGAAAGTAAACTGCATCTCATTGCTGGGGAGGTTGCAGAAGTGTCTAAGACACTGCCAGCCCTTGTAGTCATGGTGAGGGTTCTGGGAACCAAGGAGGGCTTCCTGGAGGAGGGCTTGGGAGGGGGGTGGGCACCTTCGACAGAGACCAGCCCAAATGAAGGTGCTGGAGGTGGGGCTCCCATCCTCCTGCATCTGCTGCTTTTCCCAGGCAAGGTCATGACCCCAGCAACAGTGGGCTCCCTCGCTTCCCTTCTGGCACCCCCAGGCCTGTTGATGTGGTCCACAGGGCATGATCTTGGTTCATTTGCTCTTCTTGGGACCGCTCCCCTCCACCCCAGCCTTTCGTCTGTGGCTCCTGTGCAGTTCATTCCCGGTGAGGGTTGCTGTCAGGACACTGGAGAGCTCCGGTCGCTCCAGGGGTCAGAAGAGCCCAAACCCCAATGTGGGATCACAACACTCCTGCTTAGGGAGCACCTGCCACGTGTCGGGCACTTTGGGGGGCTGCTGTGCTGTATAAGGGGCTTTAGTAAATTTGGGAAATCCCCACTTTGTTTATTTCTAATTTGGAAGAGAGAGATGTCTCCCATCTGCTGGCTCAGTCCCTAGTTGCCTTCAACACCCAGGGCTGGGCCAGGCTGAAGCCAGGAGGCAGGAGCCCCATCCGGGTACTTGGGCCATCACCTGCTGCCTCCCAGAGGGTGCATCAGCAGGAAGCTGGGTGGGAAGTGGAGGGGCCAGGGTTTGAACCAGGCCCTCTGGGCATGGGACATGAGCATCCCAAGTGGCGACCCAGCTGTGGCGCCCAGTGCTCACCCCAGCCCCCAGCTCTGGGCATGGAAAATGGGTTGGTTTGCAGCCCTTCTCAGTCTCAGCTCTAAGTGCCCTTGTTTTATGTACAACCGGAACAGCTGTGCTTGGTGGCCCCGGCTGGTGTGTCATCTGCCCGTGTCTCATTTAATCCCGTTTGTCCTGTTTTCATTCCTGTTGTACGGCCGAGGAAGCTGGGTCTCCATGAGCTTCAGGAACTGGAGGTCCCCAGCCAGCAAGTGCGGGAGCCACCCCCCAACCCCCACCAAGACATCTCCGCCTGCAAGTTTAAGGCCACACTCAGCCACTCTCCCCGCTCCTGCCATCAGCATAAGCTCTTAGCTGATTTCCCAATAATCCTCCCCTGCCGTTCCGGGGCCTGTTATCATTCATTATTGCATTGTGCAGCCTCATAGATTGTTTTATTTTCCCCTCCCAGCGGCTGTTGCCTGGGAGCAGCCAAGAGCCCGGCAGTGCGCGGTTCTGAGTGCCTCGTGCCAGAGGCACGCTGATCTAATTTACCTTCCGAGTCGGCAGCAACACCTTGTCCATTCCATTTCGGCTCATTTCCTCCCTGAGGCTTTCCCGGGTGGTGGTGGTCTGCTCAGCGCCTAGGATCTCTGCCGGCCCGGGAGCTGGGTGCCACACACTTCCTCTGCTTGTGCGCCCCAGGTCTGTGAAGGTGCCATCTGCCCCCACAGCAGTGAGCCTCGAAGGTTGAGCTCAGGAATGCTTGTTCTTCAAGGAACAACACCCTCCTACCTTGGCAAGCAGTTGGCTTTGGGGGCAAAGATCTGAATCCAAGTCCCTTTCCTGCGTCTTTCTTGCTTTGTGATCTCGGGCAAATTCTTGAAGCTCTCTGAACCTCCACTTCTTCACCTGTGAAATGGGCACAAATGGGGCACTTTTTGTTCTCCTTGAGATGGCAAAACAGAAGGAGTGCTTTGAGGATAGCACAGGTGGATAAGGGTGTGGGGACGCGGGGCTCCCCACCCGGGGCTGCTGGGAGAGCACCTGGAGTAGCTGCAGTGGGAAATTTTGGTCATGTGGATTAGAACCACACCCAGCCATCCCTATGCCTCCGTGACTGCCGCTGACTGATGCCGACCTGGAGGCCCGTGCAGGTGCACAAGGCGTTCACGGCAGCCTCACCCCAAATAGAGGGAAATGTGGACAGACCCAGTGCCCGTCACGGTCAGTGGTGGAATCCTCTCTCCAAAGAGCAGGCTGCAGCTACTAACAGGAAGGGAGCGACCCTGTAGACAGCCGAAGTGGACTTATTGTCACCTGAGAAACAGCAGCGTTAAGAAAGAGACAGGGGTTGCTGGCACCACAGCTCACTAGGCTAATCCTCTGCCTGCGGTGCTGGCACCCCAGGTTCTAGTCCCAATTGGGGTGCCAGATTCTGTCCAGGTTGCTCCTCTTCCAGTCCAGCTCTCTGCTGTGGCCTGGGAGTGCAGTGAAGGATGGCCCAGGTCCTTGGGTCCTGCACCCGCATGAGAGGACCAGGAGGAAGCACCTGGCTCCTGGCTTCGGATTAGCGCAGTGCGCCAGCCGTAGTGGCCATTTGGGGGGTGAACCAACAGAAGGAAGACCTTTCTCTCTGTCTCTCTCTTTCTCACTGTCTAACTCTGCCTGTCAAAAAAAAAAAAAAAAGAAAGAAAGAAAGAAAGAGAGAAAGAAAGAAAAGAAAGCTACAGGGGGAAAGCGTAGAACAATACATTTGATCTGAAATAAACCCAGGGAACAGGATTGTGTGTCTTCTTAAACAAAAACCATAGCAATTTTTATTCATTTATTTTATTTTGTTAAAATATTTTATTTGTTTGAGAGGCAGAATTACAGGAAAGAGAGAGAGAGGGAGGGAGGGAGAGAGAAAGAGAGAGAGAGAGAGAGAGAGGTCTTCCAGCTGCTGGTTCACTCTCCAAATGGCCAGGGCTGAGCCAAACTGAAGCCAGGAGCCAGGAGCTTCTTCCGGGTCTGCCACGTGGATGCAGGGGCCCAAGCACTCGGGTCATCTTCTACCACTTTCCCAAGCCATAGCAGAGAGCTGGATTGGAAGTAGAGCAGCCAGGACTCGAACCAGCGCCCATATGGGATGCCAGCATCCCAGGTGGCAGCTTTACCTGCTACGCCGCAGCACCAGCCTCTTTCATTTTATTTTAAAGGCAGAGCGATGTAGATCTTCCATCCACTGGTTTGTTCCTCAGATGCCTGCAACAGCCAGTGCTGCTCCAGGCCAAAGCCAGGAGCCCTAAACTCCATCTGGGTTTCCCACGTGAGTGACAGGCTCGCAAGTACTTGAGCCACCACCTGGTCCGTTAGCAGGAAGCTGGACCAGAAGCGGATCCAGACCTTGATCGTAGGCACTCAGATCCTGGATGCCGGTGTCCAAGTGACATCTCAGTCACTGCCCCGAATGCCTGCCCCCTGATAAAAATCTTTCAGACTTGGGAGCCCTAACATGTGCATGTGGCTTTGCTCAATGACTAATGACAGATTGAACCTCAGGAAACCACCTCTAAAGGCAAAGCTAGGAGACTGCCACCAGCCTGGACACATGGCCGTGACCCCTGCCCCTGCTACCTTAACCATGGGGGACGCTTGCCATCCTGGCATCTCTGGTGGTCAGTTCTTTGATTCACATTATGGTGCCGCCACCAGAGCCTGCACGCGTGTCATCATGTCCCCTGCAGGTCGTGTCTACATAGACACAATGGTTCTGCTGGGAACCAGTGCCTTGCCCGGTGTCATCGGTGGTTCTGTTAGGTTTGAGCACCCTGCCTGGTGTCATCGGTGGTTCTGTTAGGACCCAGCGCCTCGCCCAGTGTCATTGGTGGTGCTGTTGGGTTTGAGCACCCCGCCCGGTGCCATCGGTGGTTCTGTTGGGTTTCAGCACCTTGCCCGGTTTCATTGGTGGTTCTGTTGGGACCAAGCGCCTCATCAGTGGTTCTGTTGGGACAGAGCGCCTTGCCCGTGTCACTTTGTGGGACTTCGCCCTGCAGACGCCCTGCGAGGTAGCGTATTTGGGGACATAAACAGGAACGTCAAGGGTTATTAGGATGGAAAGTCTGGGAGGGCACCCACTGAGGCAATGACGGCCATCGCGGAGATGGCCCTGCAAGCGGGGCTGGAAGTATCCTAAGGAGATTTAGGGGGACTTAGCCACTGTTTGAATTTTTCTCAGGGAGAAATGCATTGATGCGTGATTTGGATGATTACATTTTAATAGAAGGAATAAATTGGGGAAAATAAGACCTTGCTGGCCAGAGTTGTTGGGAGGGTGAAGTGTGTGATGGGGGCTTAAGCAGCACAGAGCAGGCACTCGCTGAGAGGAGAGGGACGCGGGCAAGCAGCAGGGAGTCTTCTGGGAGCAGCGGGACTGGCAGTGTGGTCAAGTGGCTAGCTGTTCTGGAGCGCCGGGCTTGAGTTCAAATCCTGCCCTCTACCATCCGACACGTTGCTTAATTCTTGTCTCTCTTCCTGGGTTTTGATTTTTTTTTTTCTTTTTGGAAAATGTATTTGAGGTATAAGAGAGAGAGAGAGAGAGAGAGAGACACTCATCCACTGATTCACTCCTGAAATGCCCACAGTAGCTGGGGCTGGGCTGAAGCTGGGAGCCAGGGACAAGCCCAGGTCTCCCATGTGGGTGGCAGGAACCCAGTTGCTGGAGCCATCACTGCTGCCTCCCAGGGTGTGCTGGAGCCAAGAGCTGGAGTCGGGAGTCGAACCCAGGTCCTCTGATGTAGGGTGCAGGGATTTGAACCACAGGCCATATGTCTGCTTCCTCGCTTCCCAGGCCTTACCACCTCTGTCACTCATCCAGCTCCCCCCAAACATAGTGGCTTAAAACACCAATAACCAGTGAAGCCGTTTTCAGGTGGCTTTGGGGAGGGGTCTCTCATGAGGCTGCCAAGTCTGTAGTCCTTGTCCAGGGGCTGGAGGGTCCCTCCAAGGTGGCTCTCACGTGGCTGCCAAGCCGGGGCTGCCTAGCAGGTTTTTCCCTACATGAACCTGGCCGCAGGGCCTCCTGAGGCCCCTGACAATATGACAGCCAGCTTCCCAGACAGCAAGCAACCCGGAGGCCCAGGCCAGGCGCTGTGTTGCCTTCCATGACGGAGCCTTGGAAGCCGCACGCCATTGCCGTGCACCCTCCTTGTTGGCCACACAGGGACGCACAAGGCTGTGATCAACAGGTGCTGGCTGTGGCATCTCTAAGACAGAGACCCTGAGACCCGCGTCCTAGAGTCCCTGGGGAGGTGCAGGTGAACGCCTCCTGGTGTGGGTCACGGACACCTGTGACCTCAGCCATGTCAGGAACACAGTCGGGTGCCTCCCCGACCCCGGCGCACGCTTCCCCGTGTTCTCGTTCTGCATTTCGTCCTTGTAGCTCTGTCCTCAGGCTTCCCCGAAAGACACCCCACTGTGGCTGTGAGTAGCAGTGTTTAGGAGGAGCCTCCGGGGCTGTGTTTGAGCCCCCCGCCGAGCTGCTTCTCCTGTCTGCCATGCCGCAGGGTGGCAGCGGGATAGTGGGATCCCCGCGGTCGTGTCTTTGGGAACGGGCCTGGGGAGTCTTTGACTTCAATCACTCAGGACATCAATGCCTGAGCGCAGCTGACAGAGGCCTTGATGTGAGAGTAGACTTGGTACTGTCACCTCGGCACAGGAAACTCGGCCGCCTTCAGTGCTTGAGTTCAAGGCACCAAAACGCAAGTCAGCTCACAATGCCAGACACTGACCCACATTTGGGAAGTGGCCCGGGGTGCGAGGAGCTACGTGGGCACAGCAGTTGGCCCCTGAGTGTGTCATGGGGGGCACAATAGGGAGTGGTAGGGACTGTGGCAAACAGGGGAGCACCCGTCTTGGGTCAAGGACCACTGGGCAGTGTCGTCATAATTTCCACCCCCTTCTTGCTGTGTGTGACAGCCTGGCTCACCACTGCAATGAACTTGACTTTGGAGTTGTCTGGTCGATTTGCATCCAGTGTATATGCTTCTAGCACGGCAGCCCAGCACACAGCAGAGTTGAGCCAGGCCACGTTGTGCCAGGGGCTGGGGGGTTTCCGACTTTGTCCACCAGTTGGTGTGGTGAGGCTTGTCGTTTTTGTGCTCGGTCATGAGCTGGGGGATAGAGGTCAAAGGCAACTCAGGGCATCACTCAGGGTCAATGGCGCATTTGGGGCAGGCTCCAGGGTCACGGAGCCAGGGTTGTTGATGGACTGGAGGACATCAACAGTGGGGCAGTGCCCTTGACCTGCCCAGAAGAGGAGGTGGATTGTGACAGGCTTCCTGCCCAATGGCCATGCCCTCTCCCTCTCAGTCCTCTTTCCTGTCCAACAAATGGATGGAAAAGATGCTTTCCCAGCTTCCCTTGTGGTTGAGTGGCCTGGTTTTGGCCAGGTGGATGTAAGCAGGAATTTTTTTTTTTTTTGGGGGGGGGGGAATGTTTCCCCTGAAGGCAGGACAAGGACGGATGAGTGAAGTCTTCCTTACAATACTGGGTGTTCCCTACACCTGTATTTGGAAATGGTTGGGTGACAATGTGATGTCAGGAGCTGCAGCAGCCATCTTGTGCCTCCAGGAGAAATTTCAGATTATTAAAGACCCAGGTGGTGGGCATTTAAGGATCAATCCTTAAACATCTGCTTTCAGCCTCAAAAAGAAAATCATTGATACAAAAGAATGTTCAGAATGCATCTCTATAGTCTAAAGAATAATAAAGAAAGACCTGTGTACTCATTACTTGAGCTAAGGGTTAGAATGTGAGTGAGTCTTAGATGCTCTGTGTGCCCCTCCGTTCTCTCCCCAGGGCTGGTGTTGCTCCTCCATTCTGGGTCAGTCATTTCCTGCCGTTCCTTACAGTTTTCCCACCTATGTCTGCCTGAATTATGTTTTTATAGATTTATTCATTTGAAAAGGCAGAGTGACATAGAGGGGAAGGAGGGGGAGAGAGAGAAAGAGAGAGAGAAATATCTTCTGTCTGCTGGTTCATTCCCCAAATGTCTGCAACAACCAGGACTGGGCCAGGCTGAAGCCAGGAGCCAGCGATGCCGTCCGGGGTTGGCTGTGCTCACATTTTGATATAAGCACTTCTGATAAGCTCCGTCAGAAGTGGAGCAATGGAGACTTGAATCAGTGCCCCCATGTGGAATGCTGGTATTGCAGGGGCCACAAGGTCCATGCTTTTAAAAATGATCAGCCTAGGTGCTGATGCTGTAGCATAGTGGGTAAAGCCACCACCTGCAGTGCCGGCATCCCATATGGGCACCAGTTCTAGTCCTGGCTGCTCCACTTCCCATCCAGCTCTCCTCTATGGCCTGGGAAAGCAGGAAAAGATGGCCCAAGTCCTTGGGCCCCTGCATCTACATGGAAGGCCTGGAGGAAGCTCCTGACTCCTGGCTTCAGATCAGCGCAGCTCCAGCTGTGGCGGTCATCTGGGGAAGGAACCAGCAGATGGAAGCCCCCCCCCCCCCCACTTTCTGTAACTATGCCTTACAAATCAATAAATCTAAAAAGAAGATCAGCTTCGAGTGACATGGGACCCTGGAATGAGGCCCCGCCGCTGGCCTTCGTCTTTGGGTTCTGCTGCCCTTGGAGTTTCTAATGGGAGGGGAGGGGCCAGTTGGATGTTCTCCATCATCAAAGCTGCCCCTCACTCAGTTTGCCAGGAAGTCAGCAGGAGCTTTGCCAGAAGGCCAGCGTCCCGTTTCTGTCCCGGGCTCTCTGTGTCTGGGCACCTTGAGTCGTCATCTCCAAAGGCAGAGGCAAACCCAGGAGAGGCAGCCTGGGCCCCGGCGGGCAGGGAGAGGACTTGTAAGGACTCAGCCTCTGACCTCAGGCAGACGGCTTTGCCCCGAGTTTCCATTTCCCCTTCTCTGAACGTGGGGACGGTCCCATCAGGCACTTCTGAGGACGGGGCTTGTATGCATCACGTAGCCCAGGCCAGCATGCCGTAGGGGCAGAATGAATGTCAGCGGTTCCTGCCCAGGCAGGGCTGCCTCGGGGCTGAGGGGTCGTTTCTCCTGTGAGTTGTCGCAATCCACAAGCTCATCCCAACGAGAACCAGGCTGTGAGCAAAATGGAGTTGAGGGGGGTGGATGGCTCCAGACCTGGGGACGCGTGCACCCGAGCACCCTCAGACTCAACAGCGATCCTCATCAAAACGTGAGCAGGGCTGACCCTGGGTGGGGAGCGTTTGCTCCCTGCCGTGCTGTCAATCAGACGTCTCAGCCTTGAGCCCTGGGGTGCCTGCTTTCTCCTTGGAGGGCCTTTGCCTCTGATCAGGCCCATTTTCAACCACCTCCCAGACACGATCGCCGGGGCAGCCTGGGCCATGAGTTGGTGGCTTTGGTAGAGGCAGGAATGGCATTGTGGCTTCTCCATCTGCACTTGCTGCATCCCCTGAGGGCCCAGTGACAGCTCAGAGGTCCTTGAAGCCACAAATCCAACACCACCAGCACCTACTGAGGCTGCTATAGACCCCAACTTTTGTCTTCAGTTCCTTAAATCTTGTTACGGGTTTCTTTATAAAAAATGTATCTACTTGAAAGACAAGAGTGGCAGAGACATATAAAGGAGAGATACAGATAGATGGATAGATGATTGATGCAGAGATATAGATGATAGTAGAGACAGAAAAACAGAGAGGGGGGTGGAGAGAGAGTTCGATCTTCCATCCACTGGTTCACTCCCCAAATGGCTGCAACATCTGGGGCTGGGTCAGGCTGAAACCAGGAACCAGGAGCTCCCTCCAGGTCTCCCATGTGGGTGCAGGGGCCCAAACACTGGAGCCATCCTCTGCTGCCTCCCAGGCATGTTGGCAGGGAGCTGGATTAGAAGCAGAGCATCCAGGACTGGAACCAGCCCTCCGATATGGGATGCCGGTGTCGCCAAGTGGTGGCTTAACCCGCTGCGCCACAGTGTCGGCCCCAGCTAAAGATCATTTCAGCTGTGCTTGTTCCAGACTGTTTAGAAATACTCACGTGCGGGCGGACCGTGGCTGTGCAGTCTCCCCATGGTTTCAGCCCCCCTCTCCCAGTCACCGCTCACAGGCGGCATCGGCTGCATCGGCAGAGCCTGCCTCGTGGCTGGGCGGCCAGTGCCTCGTGGGGGCTCTTGGCTTGGATGTTCTGGAACAAAGCCTGGCAAACTGGAGCCCAGGAGGCAAATCCTGCTTTGTTTTGTTTCTTCAATTTTACTTTTTAATTGCAATGAAAAGCACATAACCTGAAACTTAGCATCTCAACCATTTAAAGGCAGAGAAACGGGTGGGGGGGTAAGAGAGAGAGACAGAGAGAGAGAATCTTCCATCTGCTGGTTCTCTCCCCAAATGCCCACAACAGCCAGGGCTGGGTCAGGCCAAAGCCAGGAGCCCAGAGCGCCATCTGAGGCTCCCAAGTGGGTGACAGGGACCCAGGCACTTGAGCTGTCATTGGCTGCCTCCCAGGACACATCCGCAGGGAGCTGGATCAGAAGCGGAGCGGCTGGGATTCCCTCCAGCACCGGATGCCCGTGTCCCGAGCAATGGCTTAAGCTGCTGTGCCACAACGCCCCGCCCCCAACACAGCCTTTGGCAAGTATGCAGCTCGGACTGCTCGGCCTGCTCGCATCGTGGGGCCCCCCTGCCTGTGTCTGTAAATAAAGTTTTATTGGAACACAGCCACGCCCACTGCTTCCTTCCTGGGAGGCTTCATGGCCATAGCATCCGAGCCGGGTGGTTGAGACAGGGGTTCTGTGGTGCCCCAAGCCTGATCCATTCATGACCCAGCTCTTCCCAGAAGACGTGTTCTAGAATGATCAGAACGGCCACATCCTGCTCAGAGGCCCCAGGCTGAGGAGGCTCTGTGGCTGCCATCCAGCTGCCTCAGTCTCTCCTTTGTGACAGGACAGACCAGACCAGAATTGTCACCGATCGGAGTGGTTGTGACTTGGCTGACCACCTTTCTTGGGGCGAGCACCCCTTTTTAAAAAAAGATTGATTGGGGGCCAGCGCCATGGCTCACTTTGCTAATCCTCCGCCTGAGGCGCTGGCATCCCATATGTGCGCCGGTTCTAGTCCTGGTTGCTCCTCTTCCAGTCCGGCTCTCTGCTGTGGCCTGGGAGGGCAGTGGAGGATGGCCCAGATGATTGGGCTCTGCACCCACATGAGAGGCCAGGAGGAAGCACCTGGCTCCTGGCTTCAGATTGCTGCAGCACTGGCCATAGCAGCCATTTGGGGAGTGAACCAACAGAAGGAAGACCTTCCTCTCTGTCTCTCTCTCTCACTAACTCTACCTGTCAAATAAGTTTAAAAAAAAAGATTGATTTATTTGAAAGACAGAGTCACACACACACACACACAAACACAGAGAGAGAGAGAGAGAGAGAGCGCTTCCATCTCCTGGTTCACTCCCCCAGATGGCTACAATAGCCAAGCTAGGCCCAAAACCAGGAGCCAAGAACTCCTGCCATGTGAGTGCAGGGGCTCAAGCACTTAGGCCATTTTCTACTGCTTTCCTAGCCCATAGGAGGGAACTGGACCGGAAGTGGAGCAGCCGGGACTCAAACCGGCACCCACATGGGATGCCGGCATTGCAGGAGGTGGCTTCACCCGCTATGCCAGAATGCCGGCCCCAAGCTCCCCTTTCTGAGTCACCACCCATCCCTGGCGCCACCAGAAGCCAAGGCCGCACCCCATTCTGCCTCATGACGCAGCCATTTAGTGCTTCAAACTCCAAGGTCCCTGTCCCTTTCCTAGACACCATGTGAGGCACGCAAGGCTGTGCTGCAGACAAAGCAACCCTGCAGTAGGGAGGCAGAGCAGAGGGCTGTTTCTCTCCTAGGTGGCACAGCCACACCCCACCAGTCTTTCCAGGGCCCCAGTTCCTGGGGGCAGCTGGGAAGGAGGGTGAAGGAGATCTGCCCGGGGTCTCCAGCCCTGACTCGGACTGTCCATTTGCAAGAGCCGTGCAGGGCCATGTTACTGCCCAGGAGGCCCGGATGTCTTCAGCCCCATTGAAGAAGGGGCCCAGGTTTTGGGTGACTGCGGCTGGTCTTTGCCACAAACTCTGATGCCTTAACCTGGTGTTTGGGGTCCACGCGCGTGTGTGTCCAGCTTTGGGAGTGGAAAGGCTGAGAGAGCACGATCCAGAACAAGTCCAGCCTCACATCTTCCTCCTGGTCCAGCACAGCCCCGGACACAGGGCCAGTGCACAGGGGTGGAGCCACGAGCAGGGTCCCTCACTCAGCTGGCAAATATCTGGTCACATTTACCACATGCCAAGCTCTGTTCTGGGCCATGGAGACCCAAAGACACACTCAGCTGCTCTGCCCTGACACATTTTTTTTCTTCTTTGGGTTCATGGAGGAGGAAATTACCTTAATGCCTCAGGGCCCTTGCACGTGCCATTCCTGCTTCCTGGAATCCCCTCCCCCCAGCTCTCCTCTTCGCTTGCCTGGCCAGAACCCACTTTGTGTCTCTTCCTAGGAAGAGACACGGACAGGGTAGACTGTTCCCTTCACCCATGCAAATACTCCTCCTTTGTAAATGTTAGCACAGCTGCATGAAGTAATGTTTTCCCTGCATCCAATCTAGTTTCAGGTCGGTTACCACTGTTGAGTTTCTAAGCTCCATGATGACAGGTGCATTTCTGGTTGCTCAGAGCCCTAGCAGAATGCCTGGGTGCAAGAGACACGGTGTCTTGTGCTTGTTAAAGTTCCAAGCAGCGCTGTCACCAGCTCACAGCTGAGAAGGCTGAGGCTCGGAGGCGCTGGGTCCCTGGCCTCGGCCCACACAGGGCCTGAGCCTGGGCACTGGGGCCTCTGCCTGCCTGCCTCCGGTGAGCGCCTTTGCCTTCACAGCTTTGCACAATTAGAGCAGCACACGGTGCATGCTCTCACGAGGTATTAATAGGGTATGTTTAAGGGGTGGTGGGAGGGCAGAGGAGGGTGTGACTGACTCAGGCTGGGGGAGCGATGGCTGCCTGGAGGAGGCGGCGACCTTGAAGGCTCAGAAACCGTGGGCAAGTTGGAACAGCTACAGGGAATGCGTGGGAGCGTGAGAAATGAGACCAGAGGCAGCGCTGGCTGGGACACCCCCGCTCTGGGGTGCCAGGGGGTTTGGACTTAGCTGGGCTGATGGGAGAGAACTCCCAGGCACTTGCGAGCTGAGGAGTGAGGCGAAGCAGAAGGTTCTGTCAAGATCCTTGCCTGAGGTCCGGGCTGCAAACTGGCACTTGCTGGCAGGCAGGCAGGCTTGGCCGGGCTCACTCAGGATCTTAAAATGGAATTTGTGGCCAAGTGTATTAGCATGGATTTAAGGCCAGTTGCTGAGCCAAACACCCAACATCACAGAGGCTTACACGACACAGGAGCACGGATTTTCTCTCTCGCATGATCTAAAGGAACCAGGCACCTCGGCCCAAAGGCATCTCCCTTGCCTACATGGTCTCAGGTGGCCAAAGTCATGGGCGGTCCCCCAAAGAGAAGGGCTGAGTGTGCCCAGAGAACAGTCTTTCTCCCAGCCGAACTTGCAAATTCAGGAGGTTCTGCCTTCTCTGGGACAGGAGGAAGAACCCAGCAGTACTGGTCGCATGTGGCCACAGTGGACTCCAGCCCCGCAGGGTGGGCCGCTGTTCTCCAATTTCCCGCAGTCTCCGCCACTACCTTTTGTGTCCCTGACCCTGTGTGGCGGTTGGCATCAGTCATCTACACCAGCCCCTCGTGAGTTCACGGCCATGCCCTGAACAAAGGATGTCCTGGAGGCCACGGAGCTGGGACCCGTTTAGGCAGAGTGGCTGGCACGAGGCAGTACTGGCTCAGGGCAGTCTCAGCCCAGGCTTGGGATGGAAGTGTCACTTCCTTCCTCCACCCTGGCACGTGCAGTCACCTGCAGAATCCTGGGACTGCAAGGAAACCTTCTTGGAAATAGGGGTGGGATTTTGTGCACCTGCTTTCCTGGGGCATCCCCAGAGGGGAGGGAGTGTGCCCAGCCTGTCCTCTGTGGGGCTCTCAGACCCCTGATGCCATCCAGAAGGGGCTGATGCAGGCACGAGGGAGCCACGCTCCTGCCCAGCTGCAGGTGCGTTTTGTGTTTCAGCCCCGTGGGAGCTGTGGCATGGGTTCTCCCCATCCCTGCTGGGACCAGTCATTGAAGAATGGTTTCCTGCACAGGGGCACTGGCCGCCGTGGTCATTTCCATTATTCTGACCCCAGGGTGAGGTGGGACAGGGGTGTCTGGTGTCTGTGTTCTGGGCAGGTGTCTGTGAGTCCCCTGGAGCATGGGCAAGCTTGCTTCCTCACGGGCGCAGAAGCCCCGTGGGCAGGAAATGGCATTGGGATGGTAGACCCTCAAGGCTGTGGTGGTACAAAACTTCCCCATAGCACTCTGATTTTGTTTGCTCCACCTGAGCCCCAGCTACCATCATGGGTTCTGTGCCTCTGGGAGCCACATACCTGTGGCCTCATTCCCTGTTGACTACCGGCTCTCTGGGGTCCCAGCCCTCCTTGCCAATCCCAGGTTTCCCAGAGGCCTCCTTTGCGTGTGGGGTCTGGGTTGCTTATGGGTGACTCCCCTCCTGACGGGGGAGTGAGCATCAGAATACGATGCTGCCCCCTTTTGGGTTTCCATAGTGACAGGGCCTCTCAGAGAGCATCTGAGGATTCTGCTGACTGCACTGGAGGTCCGTGGGAGGTCCCACTGCACAGCGCCGGCTCCACGGTGCATCTGTCACCTGGCTGGCCCCACTCCTCCCACCTGGGCTTCCCAAGGAGTTCCTGCCTCACTCACGCAAGGCCCCCTCTCACTCCCCAAGCCTTCCCTGTGGCAGTGGACATGCAGCCCCATAGGCACAGGTGTGTGTGTGTGTGCAGTGTGTATACGTGCACAGGTATGTGTGTACACATAGATGTGTGTACATATGCACAGGTGTGTGTATGTGCAGTGCAGGTGTGGGTACGTGTGTATACAAATGTGCATACGTGCAAAGGTGTGTGTACACAAGTGTGTGCAGTGTGTATATGTGTACAGGTGTGTGTGTATGTGCACATGTGCACAGGTGTGTATATGTGCGGTGTGGGCATGCAGTGTGTATACGAGCACAGGTGTGTACATGTGCACACATGTGTTTGTGTATAGGTGCGTGCAGTGTGTATATGTGCACAGGTGTGTATACGTGCGGTGTGGGCATGCAGTGTGTATACGAGCACAGGTGTGTTCATGTGCACACGTGTGTTTGTGTATAGGTGCGTGCAGTGTGTGTATGTGCACAGGTGTGTGTACGTGTGCACAGGTGTGTATATGTGCAGTGTGGGCATGCAGTGTGTATACGAGCACAGGTGTGCATAAGTGCACACGTGTGTTTGTGTATAGGTGCGTGCAGTGTGTGTATGTGCACAGGTGTGTGTACGTGTGCACAGGTGTGTATATGTGCGGTGTGGGCATGCAGTGTGTATACGAGCACAGGTGTGTACATGTGCACATGTGTGTTTGTGTATAGGTGCGTGCAGTGTGTGTATGTGCACAGGTGTGTGTACGTGTGCACAGGTGTGTATATGTGCAGTGTGGGCATGCATAGTGTGTATACGAGCACAGGTGTGCACATGTGCACAGGGGTGTGTGACATGTGCAGGTGTGTGTGTGTGTGTGCCCGCACACGCACTGGGATACTCTGGTGCAGGCACATCAATGGAACACTTTCTCAACAGAGTCATTTCTGTCCCTGGGAGGAATCCTGGGGCCAGCAGCCAGGACAAGACAGTCGCTTCACTCAGTCACCCTGCGTAGCGGGCTGAGAAGTCGGCCACTGTGCCCATTTTACAGATGAAGAAACTGAGGCTGAGAGCAGTGCAGCAACTCCCCCAGGGTCCCCCGCTGGGGAGGTGTGCCCTGAGCCTCGGGG
>NW_026909006.1:0-75000 GCF_033115175.1 Lepus europaeus | reverse complement strand
GAAGATGCCACGGCACAGAGTTGGTGCCTGGCTTCTCCCATGATCCCCGGGCTGCCTGCTCCTGCCTCAGCCGTGTCCTGCCAGAGACATGAGCTTCTGTGCTGCTCAAGCCTGCGTGACCAGGGCCCTGCTGTGAGAGCAGCCAGGCCTGTGCCCTCATGGAGACAGGCAGAGTCCTCTGTGATGCAGCCCATGGCCCCACTTCTGATTCCTGGGCACGCACTCGCACGCCTGGCAATCGGGCCAAACAGAACCACCTGCAGCCGAGGAGCACCCATCAGGAAATACCTCCACCTCCCCCTCCTGACTCGGAACACATGTGTGGCCCAAGCGTGGGAGTGAGAGTCAGGTCTGGCTGATCAGCCCATCCACCTCTCACAACAGGCCCTAGCCTGCAGATTCCGAGATGGGCCTGGAGCCACGGCAGCCAAGGAGGATGGCCCTGGGACTCCTGCTAGAGCCACGGGGAGGAGCTCTCTGCTGTAGGAGTGGTAAAGTGTGCCAGCAGCTGCTAAGGGCCGTCCTGTCCTAACACAGAGAGGAGAGGAGCTGACAGGCTGAAGTGGAGTTCTGATGAATTTGTGTAGATGCCCTGGATCCAGCTGCACCTGAAGCAAGTCCAGTGACCCTTTCTCTTTGGCTTAGACCAACATAAATAGCAATTATGTTCCTTCTGACAGTCTTGACCCTCACCTGTGCCCTAACCTCTCCGACCCCTGTGCCTTTGCTCATGCTGTTCACCCAATTTGAATGCCCTTCTCCCAAATCTCTTCCACGTACCCAAATCCTAGGTAAGTTTGGAGACAGCGCTCTCTGCCCACACAACAGCTGTCCACTGCCTGATTCTGTGGAGGTGGCAAGATGCCTGAGGACAAGGAAGAAAGCCACATTTCAGGGTGGCCCGGAGGAAAAACAGAGGAAGCCTGGGTTGCTGGTGGCACCAACCACCCGTCTCCTACAGGCTGCCTGCCTCCACACGGCAGTCTGAGCCGTCATGGTTACTTACAGGGGAACTCAAGCCCAGTGACACTCCTGTGGCTGTATCACAGTGGGCCATGCGTGGTGAACAGCCTGAGATCTAACCTCAGGCAGACTGGCTCAGTTCCCGGAACCCTGATGCTAACTCCCTGTATGACCTAGGCAGGGCACGTCCCCTGACACCCCAGGCACCAGCTTCCCCATGTGCCAAAGCGGCACTCACGCTGTGAGGACGATACACAAGGGAGCAGGCTGGGGCTGGAGAGGCACCCACTCATGTGCCAACAGCTCTGCACAGGTGCCCGGACCTCCCCCTACCAAAGGAGGGGACACATTTCCTCCAACATGGACCCTAAAAGCAAGCCAACAACATCATCCACTCATCAGCTGGAGAAACTGCCGCGTGTTCCCAGGCTGGAGGCAGATCTGGCTGTGAGCAGGGCCCAGACTGGTGTGGGGTGAGCGTGGTGCCCAGGGCGCTATTGGAAATGGCCTCACTCTTGGGTGCCAACGTGCACGTATGCAAATCTGACTATGAGACCCCCTCAGATCTGCGCGAGGCGCCTTGCCTGTGCTTGTCCTGGTCCTGTGGCTGAGTGGTAGAAGACACAGAGCCCGAGTCCTGACTCCAGAACCCGAGTTCAAGGCAAGTCAGGCGTTACTTTCCCCGAGGCCCTGGCAAGACCCTTCCACCCCGTGTGAGGTTCCGCTTCCCCACATGCTTAGGAAATGTAGCATGTTGGAGCCTTATGGCCCCACACGACCTGCAACTCAGGCCAGGGCTCTCTTCTTCTTCAAATTCATTCATTTAATCTACTTATTTTAGGGGTAGAGAGGTAGGCAGCAAAAGATCTCCTATCTGCTGATTTAATCCCCAAATGCCCACAATAGCCAGGGCTGGGCCAGCCAGGAGCCCAGAACTCCATCCGGGTCTCTCACATGAGTGGCAGGGACCCAAGTACTTGGGTCAACACCTGCTGCCACCCAGGGTGCACATTAGGAGGAAGCTGGATGGGAAGCAGAGTTGGGACTTGAACCAGACATGGTAACACAGGACGTGAGCGTCCCAGCTGGTGGCTTAACCCCTGTGCCAAACGTCCACGGAGTGATCAAAGCTCACGCTGTGGCACACCTCCTGCTCCCCTCAGTGTTGCCACTGCAGCTGCCACGTCACCCAATACTCCATGGTGCATTCGCTCACGACACACCCCCAGGGGAAAATGAGGCCCAAGGACATTAGGTGCTCATCCAAGGTCACCCCACTAAGAAGCCACGGAGCCTAGTGTTAAACCCCAGTGGCGTGGCTCCAGAGGCCAGACAACCCACCGCGACCGGCCAGCTTTTCCTGTAAACGGCTGGAGAGTACACATCTCACACCCTGCCAGTGTGTGCTCGCTGCTGTAATACTCAACTGTCCCACTGTAGCTCGAACACAGCCCCAGACAAAGCCGAAACAAATGGGCTGGCCAGGTTCCAATCACACTTGGTTTATAAGAACAGGCTGAGGCCGGATTCTGCCCGGGGACTGCAGTTTGCCAACCAATCCCTGTTCTAAGCCACCACAGGACACTGCCTCAGCAGGCCCAAGAGGGATAAATGTGCCCCACCTGGCGACAGCAGAGACCAAGCGGGATTAGAGAATTGCCTGCGAAGATCTGAGGTACAGGAGGCAGGCAGCGGGTAAGCCACAGATGACTCAGGGCAAAGAGCTTGGAACGAGAGAGTGCAAGGGGCTGGAAAAGCAGCTGGGAAGTCTCTGTGAACAGAGAGAAGAGGTGCAGAAGGAAGGTACCATTGTTTGCTTCCAGAACCTTCCAGAAGCCCCTCTGGACTCTGAGTGCCCTGTGCCGTTCCCTCCACCTCCTCCCACTCTGCTGTGCCCTCCTGACCACGTGCTTGGCTGCCCTGGGCTCTGGCACCAAGTGACACGTGGCTTTCTCCCGGGCTCTGCCCACTCGCTCTCAGAGCCGAGCAAGTGCCAGCAGCAAGATCTGAGGAGGGAAGCACCTCACAGGGCGCAGGTCCCCTGGAGGCTTCCAGGCCAGGACACTCCTGGAGGCCCCCTGCCTCAGCCAGGATGAGGCTGTAAAGACTCTGACTTCACTGCTGAGATGGACTCCCTGGGACATGTTCAACAAGCGCCCCCCCTCCTCTGCAGGAACCCCTAGTAATGTCCAAATGCCAGGAGCCTTCTGGGGGAGGGGGAGTGTGAGGAAGAGGGGGGAGGGCCTGTAGGTTTGAGCCCAGGCCTAAGGAGGAGCCTGACTCCCCAGCACCAGCCAGTGCCTCAGGTGGGGCCCGGCCCCTCCCGCGGGGTTCTGATCTTTGGTCTAGAAAGGGAGCGGCCTTGACTAGGGCCTTGGGACTTATGAAGATGGCAGAATTTCAGTGCCCCTGGCCCCTCGCCTTAGGAGTCAGCAGGTGCATTTTAACAATAGAACCACTGTGTCTGGCTGTCTGGCACGCAATGCCCTGTGTCCTAGCAAAACACCCTGCTCTTCTGGGAAATCCTCTCCTCACTCCTTGGCCTGCTAATCCAAGTGGAACTGAGTTCCCTCCCAGGGGCGGACGGAGCTGTGACGCAGGCCTGGTCAATCAGAGCATGGTTCATGGTGACTGGTTCAGGGGAACCCAAGAAAGGCAACAACAGGCGTCAGATCGGAAGCGGGAGCTTCTGGTAACTCCCGGTACTCCACGGGGCACAGGAGGAAAAGCAGAGCTGAAAGCAATGCGTCCTCTGACGTGGTCTGAGCCACTGGGCCCAGCCACAGCTGAACGTAGGAGAGCAAGTCATGGAACCGGGATGGGGCCAGGCAGTGGGTGCAGCTAAGACAATGCCTGGGAAGCCCGCGTCCCATGTCAGAGCGCCTGCTTTGCTCCCAGGCCTCTCCACTTGCCATCACAGCTTCCTGCTAACACGCACCCTGGCAGGCACCTCGAGAGGACTCAAGGGCTCGGGTCCCTGCCACCCACGTAGGAGACCTGGATGGAGTTCCAGGCTCCAGTCTTCAGCCTGGCCCAGCATCAGGGGATGGATGATCTCTGTTTTTCTCTCTCTCTGTCTGTCTTTCCCTTAAAATGAAAATAAATTTGAGAGAGAGTTGGGAAGAAGACAGCTTTGCCTCTGATTTGAATTTTAAAATACAGGGAAGGGCTCCAGCACTCCAGGAGAGGGCCCAGGTATCTTTTGCTTCTGCAGTTTTCCCAGCCTCGCCTCCCAGCGGTTCAACAACACCCTGGTTTCACCAACATCACCAAGGGGCAAACGCAGGTTTGCAGTGGGCATTCAGGCCCAGAGTCGGCAAAGTCCTCACTGAGCACTGACTGCACAGAAGCTTCTGGAAGCATGGCAAGACGGCGAAGAACACCTAAACACCGAGGCCCTGCCCTGCACCCACAACGGAAGAATGTGCTTATGAAGCGACATATAAAAAAATGACCAGGGTCCAGAAAGAGTGTCTCATGCTGAGTGGGTGCCTGAGGAGGGAGGGAAGAGTAGACAGAGCCGCCATCTGGCCCGCTCGCCCGCCGCCAGCCCTGGGGAGGCCCTGGGAGGAGACAGGCAGGTTCTCACTCAGCCCGCATGAGCAGGCCTGCTCTCCCTGCCTCCCACCCTCCACACGCCCTTGCACGGCATGGTGACTTCGATCCTGGCTGGCTCCCTGCCTGGCACGCTGCTCCACCAGGAGTGGGCGTTCCCAAGCGGCTGCTCTTTCCTGCCTACTCGCAGCGCCCAGACCTGGGCGGACTCTTGAGACGTCTGCAAAGGGGGAGGCTTTCAGAACCCTGCCACCCAAATCCTCACGTCCCCGCTGGCCGGCCCAAGGCCACGCTCGGCCCAGTGCACACTCAGGGTTATCTGTATCTGCCGCCCCTCTCTGCAGCGGGCTCTAAGCTTACTGTCAAGTACCATAAGAAAAAAAAAAAGAGCAAAGCTGGGGGCGGCCCTGTAGGGTTGTGCAGGTTGTGCGCTATGTCAATGGCTCCCTCTAGAGGTAGAAGGGTCCTGACACCGGGGACCAAGGCAGGCCTGGGGTGGGGAGCGCCTCGCTTGATCTGTCCTTCCCGTATTTGTCTGATCTCCTCCAAGTAACAGCGCTTGCTGCGCGGACAGTCTGTGTTGGGCAAGGTCACGGGAAAGGCCGACGCTTATTGTCCTCACTGTGGGGGTTTCGCAGCTCAGAAAGAGAAAGAGGATGGCAAAGGAAAGGGCCCCCACTGCTTCACATTTGCACCGGCGAGCTTTCCAGAAGGTACTTCGGCCGCCTTGGCCACAACAAGAAACCGGATGTGGCAGAGGAGGGGGAGCAGAGCCTCTGCTTTAATCATCGCAATGAACTTGCTTTTGAGACCTTTAAGGAAAGCCCACCCCACAGTAAATTGTGGAAGGCCAATCCCTTCACTACCAATTTAATGCTGGGCGCCGCCGACGTTCATCAAATCTGACAGCATTTTGGTAAACGACGGCTGTGTTGATTAGGCCGCTGTCCACCCAAGTATTACAAGGCTGAGGAAGCCATAAATCTTAATCCACTGATAGCAGCAGAAAGATCTAAGGCCTGGAAGTGGGGGTGGGGGTGGGGGTGGGGGGAAGGACAGTAGGAGCAAGAGCCCATTTATCACCACAGCCTATTCCACGGCCAAAGTGGCAGCCTGGAAGCCTGCACGGCCGCCACCATTAACCTCCAGAGCCCTGGCATCGGGGTGTTGGGAAAGGGTGTTAGCGGCACGGGTGTCTGAATGACTTGGTGATCCGGGGACCTTTAGGCCTGGGCACCTGTGAGGCAGCTCTACCCCAGAGGGCTCCCTTAGTGCTGTGCAAGACCATCAGAAGGGAAACCTGCGCCACAGGAAGAGGCTAACGTACTGTGTGTGGTCCGTGACCCTGGGATGTGGGGTGCCACAGAGTTCTGGGGAGCCAGTAGAGGAGGGAAGAGGGTGAGCTGGGAGGGGTGGGTAACACAGGGCTGGCTGGAAATACAGCTGCGACTCCAGGCACTTGCTGTGTATTGGGACCACTGTGTCATACCACTGTGTCCCTTGTCATCCCAGCTGTGCCTAAATGGAGTGATCAGTCCTGCTGGTACTCCTGGTGGGCACTGTCATTGGGAGAAGCCCCCAGACTGGGAGAAGGCTGTGGTCTCTCTCCAGAGGGCGTGGCTTTTGAGAACTGGTCACTGGGCATTGGGGATTTTGCTGCCTAACCACTCCGCCCACCCCTGGCTGCCTCTGAGGGTGGCGGGGCCCATGAGGAAGGGGCTAGGACAAAGAGACTGTCTATGTGCCCCACAGCACCCTGCTTCTCAGGGACCAGCCCAGCCCCCTCTCCCTCGTGACAGTGACATCGGCGTGGTGGGCACACCAAGTCTATTTGTGCCATCCTGGCTCTCGTCTCCTCCGGGAGAAGCTCTGGGCCCACAGTGCCTGCTTCACGGGCAGCTCGAGGGCCAGGGGGCTTTGCCTCGGACAACCTGGCCCCAGCTCCAGCTGCAGCCGCAGACGCAGGAGTGAGCAGCACACCCAGGCTGTGCGCCCGAGGAACGAAGAGGGGCTGGCAGAGTCAGGTGGTCTCGCTCTTGGAAAATGTCAACTACCGCATATTGAGGGAGTGAAAACCTGACATGGAGCAGGTGCGGGGGGCCAGAGAACAGAGGCCGGAGAGTGGGGGGCTGCGCCGGGAGGTGGAGAGAAGAGAGCTGCGTTTGGCTCCCAGCGCCCTCTGCAAAGTGCTTCCTGCACACAGCAGCTGGGAACCATCCCTGAAGCACCCAGACGTGGCCTCCTCTTTCAACCCTCTGGGGCAGCTCCTCACATCTGGATTAAAATCCAAGCTCCTTGTGGTTGTCTTCCAGGTACTGTGTGATCCAGCCCCGCCCATCTATGACCCCAAAGCCCCCCGCGCCCTCTCCACTGCAGTGTACTGGTCATGCCCGCTGCCTGCCCTAGCCCCTTCCACTGCTCGCCCCCCACTGTGCCTTCTACCTGGGGCACACTCCCCTGTAGCTCCCTGGGGCTGCCACGGGCTGCCGCGCAGTCTCCGCGCAGCCAGGGCCCCTGGGGACGAAGCTGCGGCAGACGCGTGTGTTTTCTCTCCTTGTGTATCAACGTGCTTGCCCTTGGCCTCCTACCAACTCCCTGTAGCAGGAGCTCCAGGGGCGCAGGGCCCAGGCCAGCCACACTTGCCTGCTGCGACCCCAGCACCCATCCTGTGCCCCAACCTTAGGAGGGGCACCAGGACAAGCCCGGAGGGAAGGGCCGAGTGGGTACAGGGCCCTGCTGCAGCGAGGAGCCCCGGGGTCTCCAGGCCAGCTGCCCTCCCCGTCCAGACCCGATGGAATCCAGCAGTGGTCAGGCCTCTTATTCACAAGGCACTGGCGAGGCACTGGCCCAGCCGATCCTTAGCGACTCTGCCCAGGGCAGGCGATGTTACCGACTCTGCTCCACAAAGCACAAGGTGACACAACTTACCTGAGACCGCTCAACTACTGGGGGGTGGAGCCACGGCCTTGAACCCAGGCTGCTCTTGACAATTTCTCGGGTGTACGTGCCACCTGCCCCAGGTGCTCCCACCCTGACACTGCAGACAGTCCCTCTCTGATGGACCACCCCTTTCCCACACTGCACACTGCACACAGCCTTCACAGCAACCACGGGACCAAAGCCGAGAGAGGTTGTGTCGCCTAACAGGGCACACAGCTGGGTTAGCAAGGCGCATGGCTCAGAGATGCTGTGTTACCTGCTCCAGGACACACAGTTAATAAGTGTCCAAAGCCTATTCCCTCCCACTGTCTGGGGACCCCAAAACCCAAATGCCCCCATGAGCCAGTGGGAAATGGAAACCTGGAAGGAGAAAGGCAGCGGCCCAAGCCTGAGAATAAACTGCAATGGCCACAGGCCTCAGCTTCGGGGCTCTAAGGGAGTGGTGGGGCCTGCGGCCAACAAGAGGCCTTGTGCCCTGCTCCCAGGGGACGACTGCTGGTGGCTGCCTAACACTAGGACAGCCCAGCTTGGGAGCCACAACTTCCATTTTTCCAAGGAAATAGGACTCCAGATATTTTCTATACAAAATCTTTCGGGGCCAGTGTTGTGGTGTAGCAGGTAAAGCCACGACCTGAGACACTGGCATACCATATGGGCACCGGTCTAGTCCCAGCTGCTCTACTTCCAATCCAGCTCCCTGCTAATGGCCTAGGAAAAGCAGCGGAGGATGGCCCAAGTGTTTGGGCCCCTGCCATTCACATGGGAGACTTGGATGAAACTCCTGGCTCCTGGCTTCAGCCTAGACACCACTGACCATTACAGCCATCTGGGGAATTAGGAACCAGCGGATGGAAGATCTCTCTGTCTCTCCCTCTCTCGCTATAACTCTTTCAAAGTTAAAAAAAAAAAAAAAAAAAACTTAAACAACAACTTTGAAATATAAATGTTGGCAGGAACCGAGGTCTTTGTTACACTGCGGGCACCACGCATGATCTGGAGGCAAGTGTGCCCATCATCCTCAAGCTGCTGACTTCCAGGCTCCAGCAGGCCATATGCTTTACATAACCGTCACACCCTCCTCCCGGCTGGGCAGCCTCCCCACGGGGTCACAGCCAGCACTCCCAGGGCAGGAGCTGAGCCTTCTTTGATTTTTTTTCTGTAACTCCAGAGCCTAGCACGGTGCCTGGGCCCTGGCAGGTGAAATTAGTGGATGATTTTGTTCACGAAATGAATGCTCCCTCCATCCAGTCCCCATTTGTCTAAATCTCTGGGAGCCACATTTGGGTGGCCTAGAGCCCATGGCAGGGGAAGGGCGTTAGGCTTTGTGCCACTCTCCTCCTAGGGGGCCCGGCTGATTGGTAGAGATCAGAGAGCCAAACGCGGTACTTCTCAGTTTCCCTTGGGCTCCAGGTATGATTTAGGGTCACCAATCAGGTGGCCTCACAAGACAGGGAAAGCAGAAGTGAGGAAAGGAGGGGACAGACGCAGGCTGTTTCAGTGCTGAGCACAGGTGGCCAGGCCGTGGGCAGGGTCTTCCTTCCAGGGCAGTGCTCACAGGCACAGGGACATCTTGAGGCCAAAGGTTGGCTTCCTGATTCCCAGACAGCAGCTCAGGAGACCTTCTGCTTCTGGTCCCCGCCAGGCAGCTGACGGCTAAGTGGCTTCCCTCCCATCATCATTCCTGCAGGCTCAGCTCAGAGCCCACTCCTCACGCTGGCCCAAGGCTTGTGCCAGCACCCGGATTCTCTGCACCACAGCCCTTTCTGCTTAAAATAGCCGGAGTGGTCTCTTCGGGCAGGCACTGAGTGACCCCGACTGATGGAGTGCAGAAGGACAATCACAGCCCTCGGAGCCTCGGGAAGCCAGGAAATTAGGCATGATTAGGTGCTGCGAAGCGAGGACCTCAAGGAGAGGCTGGGGAAGGACGCTAATTAATCCGAGGCCACGTCTTTTAAATGGCGCGGAGTCTGGGGCCGGCCATGAAGTCACAGCCAGGAAGACACAAATATGGCTCCTGATAATAGAAGGCACTCAGAACCACTCCAAGAACTGTCAGGAGTGAGAGGTGGAGAAAAGGCCTCGCTAATGAGAAATTAACATTCATGGCTGGGGACAGAAGCAGGCCTCAGGGCCGCCTGCACCGGTGTGGAGATAAGGCAGGGACAGCCTTCCCCCAGGAAGCACACACTTGAGCGTGCCCTTGTCGGGAGGCAGAAAGATCACACCGGCTTTGGGGTTCCCGGCCCAGGGTTCCAATCCCAGCCAGGCACCCGAGTCTGGACAGCAGCACAATGACCTTCAGGGTAACCGCACAAAGGGGTGCAGAAAGCCCAGGAATGCCTTTATATCGCCCCCTACCTTTGCAACAGGGCAAAATGCAGCTCTGAATGCTGGTGAACACAAGGTTCATAACAATAACAACAACAACAATAATAATAATTTAAAAACCTGCCGTGTAAGCCTCACCAAGTTAGGTCTCTGGGAGGGGAGCTTGGGTATCTGTGTTTTTTTTTTGTTTGTTTGTTTGTTTTTAAGATTTTATTTATTTATTTGAGAAGTAGAGCTACAGAGAGAGGGAGGGACTGAGAGAAAAGCCTTCCATCCACTGGTTCACTCCCCAGATGGCCACAATGGCTGGAGCTGGGCCCCTCTGAAGCCAGGAACCAGGAGCTTCTTCCAGGTCTCCCATGTGGGTGCAGAGACCCAAGGACTTGCGCCATCCTCCAGTGCCTTCCCAGGCCATAGCAGAGAGCTGGATCAGAACAGGAGCAGCTGGGACACAAACTGGCACCCACATGGGATGCCCACGCTGCAGGCAAAGGCTCAACCAGCCCCTGGGTACCCACGTTTGAAAAATCTGCCCAGGGGATTCAAATAGGTAGTCAAGGCAGAGACCACCTTGAGGCCAGGTATGGAACGAGTGGCGGCAGGATATGGTATCAAGGACAACACAGGCAAGAGCGAGAAACTTGGCATCAAAGGTCTAGGTTGGAGTCTTGACCCTGCCACGTCTTAGCTGTGACCTTGAAGAGCTCGCTGAACTTCTCAGAGCACCTGTCCCCTCAGCTCCCATGCAGGAAGGCACTGGGCTGCACCCTGGAGGTCTCTTGGCAGGATCGAGGAGAGGAGACACACGTGGTGTCTAAGCTTGGTCCCGCCTGGTCCCCGGGATAGCTGCTCAGAAAGGCAGGCTGCTGACCTGAGCCGCATCCGCAGCAACTCAAACTGACCTCTGGATCCTCTGAGGCAAGGGCTTTGTGCCACTCACTCACTCTGCCCCTGGCGTCTAGGAGCATGCATGGCATACAGCAGGTGCTCAATAAAAAATCTGCTGTAAGACTAAGTCATTGCGAGGGAGCAGAGTCTGACCTCCCCACGCTCCCGAGTGGGGCCGGGATGACCCTATCCAGAAGGGAGGACCACACGGCAGAAAGAGGACGGCGCGCCCAGAACGGGCACCACTAGGGCGCCCAGCCACACCCACCGGCTGCCCTGGGGGATCTGAAACGCTCTGATCTGTTTCCAGCCCCTCGACCGTCCCACGCCCTATTTTAAAGCAGGAGCCGGGGCCACAGACCTGGTGCCATCCTCGGCGCTGCACTCTGCTGGGGGCCGTCTGTGAACCGTGTCGCAAGGCGTCTTCGGCTTCTCGAAGCAGGGTTCTTCGTGCACAATCTGCGGCAGAGGCAGCGAGGACACTGGTGAGGCGCTGATGGCTCGCTTGCGCCCAGGGGTGTTTCGTAACAGGCATCTAAGGTGCGTGTCAGCGTGCCCCAAAGTCTTGTATGGGAGGACGCTCCCTGCAGTGCTGTGTGCAGTGGCGGTGTGTGTGTGTGTGTGTGTGTGAGTGTGTGGTTAGGAAGCAGGCTAACCACCCAGCGACCAGGGGAACTGAGCCACAGCACGTCAGCACTGCAGGGCGACAAGCAAAATGTGCTGTCCCATCAGGCAGATGGAGATGTGCAAACCATGTATCTCCAAGATACAGGGGCCTGGGAAGGCACTGCTTGTGCACCAGGTCACTAGCTGGACTAGCCAGGGAAACAGGATAGATTTAACTGGTGAATGAATGAATATATTGCTGGCACGCCCAGGATGGTGAATCCTGCTCTCTGCTCCTCCCTGAAACCTGGACCAGGAGGGGCGCAGGTTTCCCTTGCAGCCCTTGGAGCCAGGAAGCTCAGACTAAGCCGTGCTGAGCTGCCCTGGTTCTCCCAGGGGAACAGGCTGGAACACCACTTCCTCTTCTTGTCCCTTGGTGTGGCTATGATTTTCACTGTTTCTGAACAGCGCGGGATCTTGCATGTGTGTGAGGCAGCAGCGCATCAGAGTAACGCGCACTGAGGTCACCATGTGCCGCACCCTTTACGGTTCTCACAGCATTTCCTCTTCCTGGCCAGCCCGCAACATGGGTGTAGTTATTCCCATTTTCCAGGGGAGGAAACTGAGGATCAGGCAGGACCCGACTGCCTGAGATGTCCAAGCTAGAACGTGGTGCGACGGGGTCCATTCCCATCTCGTTCTGTCTTGTTTCAGATGCTTCTCTTGTGGCTCAGTAGCACGCTAGCAACTCAGACAAAGAGGATCGTCTTACAGGACCCTGGCACCCAGGAACAGGCACCCTCTTTAGTTTCCATTTTAAAGACGGGCAAACAGAGTGGACGCTGGGCAGGTACAGCAGGTGAGATGCCACTGCTTGGAGTGCTCTACTGCTGATCCAGCTCCTTGCTAATGCACAACCCTGGGAGGCAGCAGGTGGTGACACAAGAGTTCAGGTTCCTGCCACCCATGTGGGAGACCTGGATGGAGTTTCAGACCCCAGGCTTTGGGCTGGGCCAGTCTTGGCTGTTGCAAGCATTTGGAGAGTGAACCAGCAGATGTAAGATCTACTCCCTCCCCCCTCTCTTTGTCTCTCCTCCTCCCACCCCTTTGCCTTTCAATAAATAAAAAATCTTTCTAAAAGACGATCAAATAAAGGCACAGGGAGACTGAATGGCTTCCCCACAGTAACATGTCCCAATCAAGACCTGATACCACGTGCTCTGCTGTTCTGTTTATTCAACTATCAATCATTTTAAAAAATGTTTTAGTGTTTCAGTTTTATCTACTTGAAAGGCAGAGAGAGAGAGAGAGAGAGAGGGAGAGAGAGGAACCTCCCATCTGCTGGCTCACTCCCCAAATGCCTGCAATGGCCAGGACTAGGCTAGGTCAAAGCCAGGAGCCCAGAACTCCATCCCAATCTCCCACGTGAGTGGCAGGGGCCCAGGTACTTAACCCAATACCTGCTGCCTCCCATGACCCATGAGCATGGAGCTGGATGGGAAGCAGAGGAGCCAGGACTCAACCCAGCCCTCTGCAGGATGTGGGTGTCCCAAGTGGCGGTTTAACCCACCGCACCACAACGCCCCCCCCCCCCAGTCATTTCTGATGCCTACACTAGGCCAGACACTAAGTTGGGAGCTTTCCTACGACACCTGCAGGATGCCTGTGTTTTTCTTAGCCATGTGAAATCTGTTTCAGGGTGCACAGTATGGATGAACTAAATACAAAAATGAATGATGAATCAAATATTACATCTGGGTTAAAGTTAAGACAGATCGAGCGAACATCAGGAATAATCGAAAAGACCCTACACTTTTCCTTAACTGACTGACGCTGGAGACCAGGAAATGTAAAAGCTAGAAATGTGTTGCTCTAGGATAGCGGAGGCCAAGACCCATTTGAAAAATAACAAGGATTTCGCTTTCTCGCTCTCACGCCCTCTCTGGTGAAGTAGGTGTAGTGCATGCATGCGCAGTAAGGCCTCTGCAGGCAGGGTCACCGGCACACAGGCGGTGGTCCACAGCCCCTCACTGCTTCCATGCAGCAGCGCTGCTGCTTGGCTGGGAAGGGGCTGCGCTCACCGTGGGTCCCCTTGGCGTGCGAGGCACTCCTGGAGAAGTCGGAGCGCACGGCCTTCCGAGGCGATGGCTTCTGTTCCGAATTGGCCCCGTTGACGTAGACAGAGAACCCTTGTTCCAAGTGCTCCAGGTGTAGCTGCATGGGGTCCTTGGCTTTCAAATGCTTCAGCACCCTGGAAGAGAAACCGTCACTTGTTGCTAAGCCACCCCCAAGCCGGGAGGAGTGAACCACCGTGGTGATGGCTGAGTGTCTCTCCTCAGGCCCACGATGCCCACGGGGGACAGAGCCCTGCAGGGAAGGTGTTGCACATCAGCAAGCAGGAATGCATGTGGTCCCTGCCCCGGGAGGGCTGGGGCACAGGTAGCAAGCGGGCCCTGCGAGCCTACAGCTGGGTTTTCCAAGATAAAGCAACTTTGTGGCCTTGGCGACACTTTGATGTGTAGCTAACAGGGGCTTTAGGGCCCCAGGTTCTAAGAAATTTCACCCAACACATCTACAAATCAGGAAACACCCCTTGTCAGACTGGGCAGCCAATGTTTTTGCGTCAGTGAATACATGTGTTTCAAACGCTCACTCTTGATTTCTCAAATGCCGTATTATTTTGTATTCTAATGCAGTCAAAACCCGCGTCAGCGCAGGCCCTGGCTTGCGAGTAATTTACGACTATCACACTCCGGCTGGGAGGGGCTGAGCGTGAGCGTGGCCAGGGCTGCGGTTTAGCTTTCCCTAAAGCCCAAACCTCAAGCCTGCAGCGTGGTCCTGTCCACCTTCCTGACGTGGCTCTCCAGTCTCCCCAGAACTGCTTCCTGTCACCCCAAACGGGCCAGTGTCTTTAACAAACACCTGTACCCACCCCCGCTTCAACTCGATTCACGGACAACCAAACAACCTGGCGACAGGTGTGCGTCCTCTGTAGTCACGAAGTAAGTACCCACCAAACGGGCAACATTACAAAATGTCTCAATGGCGGGAATCACATAAAAGGCAGGCCCGACAAAGTCCGTTCGCAGTGCATGTATGACAGTCTCATCATGCGTGGTAGTTCACTGGGAATGCTTAATTAGCCAACGCAGAACCGCTGTTCCTGGGGCCAATACAGGGTGGCTTCTTGCAAGCGTCTCCTTCCATTTTCATGAAGCAATCAATGCGTAACCTTGGGACCTTGCCGGCTCATTCGCATTGACCTCACGGCCAAGAGCACTCTGGTCTACGCCTGCGCAAAGCTTACCCAACGCACATATTTGTTTCCATCAGGCGCACTGCAGCCTTCTCATGCTTAGGGATTCTGGACGGCTGTGGGCACTCTTTCAGGGGGCTGGCCAAGACAGTGAGATCACCAGCAAACAGCCCCCAACTGGGAAGCACGGGGCACAGACAGAACACTTGTTCACAGTAGGAGAGCAGGGTACTGCCTCGGACCACCTCGGCTGTGTCAAGGGACTCTTCACGGGTTACTGAGTGACCACAAAAGCACAGCCCACATTGATTACTGGGTAACAGGTTAAGTTCCACCAAGCAGACAAAGTCACAGATAGGGAACCCGGGACCCAGGAGGATCAACTGTGTCAGGACAATGAGTTTTCACAACCACCCTACAGATGAGGCACAGAGAAGGTGGGTAAGTTGTCCAAGGTCACACAGTAGCGGGGCAAGGTGCCAAGTTAGGCATCTGGGCAAGGCTCCAAGTTAGGCATTACCACAACAAAGACAGCCTCTAATGGTAATGAGATGATGCTGAATCCAGCAAGCTGGACACTGCCAGAAACTCACAGACCCAATCCAGAAATAATATGAAAACATACAAAATGCCACGTGTTCCATCTCTGTCCAGTAAGCACATTCCCAAGCATCAGCTCTGGTCAAGAAGACAAGCAGGAGGTGGGTGTTGGGGCACAGCAGATTAAGCCACTGCGTGGGATGCCTGCATTTTGTATCGGAGTGCTGGTTTGAATTCTGGCTACTCTGCTTCCGATCCAGCTCCCTGCTAATGTGCCTGGCAAGTAGCAGATGATGGCTCGAGGAACTCCTTGAGTTCCTGCCACCCACATGGAAGACCCGGATGGAGTTCCTGGATTTAGCCCAGCCCAGACCTGGCTGTTGCAGGCATTTGGGGAGTGAACCAGGGGACGGAACATCTCTCTCTCTCTGCACTTTGCCTTTCAAATATATATATGTAGGGGTTTTTTTCTTTCTTTTTTAAAAAAAGAAGATGGTCAGTGTTCAGTCATAACAGAACCCTGCCAATAACCCCAACATCTGACAGCAGGGAAGCAGAGACTGGGATGTTATGTTACACAGTCGTGTGTCCCTGAGCAATGCGTCGGCAAGTCTGTTGTGTCAACATCATGGGACATGCTTACTAAGACAGCTCCAGTGTCACCAGCTGAGACCATCTTATGGCACCGCCGTCATATAGGCGGTCCACCATTGGCTAAGACATCAGCGGGCAGTGCATGGCTGTCATTGTGAAAGCCGCAGGTGAACAGGAGATGGGTTGGCTCTGGGGGGCGGTGGGCTGAAGGGACAGAATAAAGGGGGCACCAGTGCAGTCAATGCAAAGCTGGAGAATGGCGTTTGTGGTCCCAGAGTGGAAGGTGCTGAGTGCAAAGCTACAATCGGCGGGAGAAGCACGGCGGTGGCACTGTTGGTGATTTCTTTGTTTACTTTTAAATGTTTCTCCACGACTGGGCCATCCATCTTACCCACCATCGCGGCAGGAGCATTTATTACAGCCTGCTTATCTCCTGCCAGCCTTAGGAGCTGGGGAGATGCCTGATTGTTGGGCAACAACAGGAAAACACAAGTAACCAAGAGGCAATTTCTAAACACGACAACCGCTGAGCTCACTCCCAGGAGCCAACAACGGACAAGGAGGGCACCGGCATCTCCATGGAGAGGGAAGGAGCCCGGGGTCGCGGAGGCCCCGCGATGGGGTGGGAAGTCTGATCACCCAGGAAGAGAGCCTGCCTCGACTTTTCTCCGGGAGTCTGCTCTGTCTCCTGATGCCACACTAGCCGTTACGCCATAGCCTTACCCAGGATCTGAGGCTGACACTCCATGTGTGCCTCGCCTTTAGCAGAGTGATTTATGAAAATGTGGATTTATGAAACTGATAAATTAGGAGATAATTATTCAGCTTGTGAAAAGAATTGCTAAAGGAACTCCTCTCTAGCCGCTGAGCGTGTCGGTAGCATCCAGGTGGCATCAAAGAAAAATGTTTTTGTTTTAATTGATGGCCTGCTTTGCATAAGAAGTTGTCCTCTGTGGAGGAGACTCAGATAAATCAGACGCAGCCCCTGCCCTATGTGAAGCGGGGCCCTGCCCGCCTGCGCCTGCCACCAGGGCACCCGGATGACTGCTATTACACTGCCGACTGATCTGTGGCTTCGCTGTTCCTCCTCCTGTCCCCACGGGAATCTGAGCCCCAGGGCACGGGCATCTGTCCCACCAGCCACGGTGCCTGCTGAGGGTGAGGGACAAGGGGGAGAGGCCCTCGAGGCCCATTTCTGGAACAAGTGGCCCCGAGGACCTCAAGGTCTAGCAGGAAACATGGAGGGGTATCCAAGGCTCCAACGTCGCAGCCATCCCTTTCCTGTGATCCCCGGGTTGCCTCTGGGGTTACCTGGACAGAGAGCTCTTGCTGCACAGAGGGGGAAGTGGAGGCAGGCTGACTTAGGAGTTCCTCGGGTCATAAGGGTATGTGGTGGCAAGCTGACATGGCCGGGATGGTTGGGGAGGACTCCCCATCTCACGGGCCACCAAAGAAGGGACTCAAGATGGTGAAAAGGACTTAGGGATCGAAAGGGCAGGTCAGCGTGTTTGCTGCTCATGGGATGCCAGCCCACTTGTGAGCACCTTCATAACTGAGCTGGCTCTGGGCTCTGGGTGGTGTGGGTGCCACAGGACCATACACCAGCACATGGTTTTTTGAGACATAGTTGTCCCAAAGATCAGCTGAGAGTTCGCCAAAGGCCAAGGATTCTCTGGATTCTTCTCAGGGAGAAGTCAGGTTCAATATCAAGAGGAGGGACAGGCACCTGGCACAGCAGTTACAGTGCGGATTGGGGTGCCCACACTATATACGACAGTGCCTGGGTTCGAGTCACGGCCCTGCTTCCAATCCCAGCTTCTTGCTAACACATACCCTGGGAGGTAGGAGGTGATGGCTCAAAGTACTTGGGTCCCTGCCACCCAAGTGAGAGACCCCGATCAAGGTCCTGTCTCCTGGCTTCAGCTTGGCCCAGCTTCAGCTATTGCGGGCAGGTGGGGAGAGAGTCGCCAGCAGATGGGAGAGTTCAGGGTTGGGGTGGGGGGTGGAAGGAGAGGGACGGTGATGGGAATCACTGGCTTGGCGGTGGGCTTCCGACGGCCTTCCAGCACCTGTCTCACTTCATCCTTCAGTGGCCGGGAGACATGGGTTCTTCCCGCTTTACAGATAAACGTCCCCAAGGCCAGAGCAGTCAGCTGAGCCAGGAACTGAGTTCTGGCCTGCAGGGCTCCAGAGCCTGTGCTCTCACCTAGCCCCTTCGGCATTTTTTTGCCTCCAACCCCAGGCATCACTGCACGGAGACTCCAAACAAGTGCAATTCATGCGAGGGAGCAAATACTCCCCTCTGAAGACTTCTTGGAGGTGGTGCCATTTCCAGCCAGCCTTGAAGGATGAAGAGAGGGAAGGCAGCGTAAAGCCTCTAGCAGTCACCTGGAGAGGCCAAGGGAGCATCATGTGGAGGGCGGAGCTCAGGACTATGACCTTGGGTGAGCCACTAACCCTCCCCAGACCCCATGTCCTCTTTGACAAGTGAGACAGTTGGGGCTGGTGCTGTGGCGTAGCGGGGAAAGCCACCACCTGCAGTGCCAGCATCCCATATGGACACTGGTTCAAATCCTGGCTGCTCCACTTCTGATCCAGCTCTCTGCTATGGCCTGGAAAGCAGCAGAAGATGGCCCAAGTCCTTGGGCCCCTGCATCCGTGTCGGAGACCTGGAGGAAGCTCTTGGCTTCAGAGCTCAGCCCCAGCCATCTGGGGAGTGAACCAGTGGATGGAAGACCTCTGTCTACCTCCCCCTCTCTGTTAACTCTCCTTTCAAATAAATAAGTAAATCTTTAAAGAAAAGAAAAGAAAAGAGACTGAGAAGGGCATGAGGCAGCCTGTGCCTCCACGGGCTGCCATGAGGACACAAAGGACAGCGAGTGAAGACCCCAGAGTAGACGCTGGCCGAGGGGAAGCAGGCAAAGATCTTGGTACTTTCCTCTGGGGCCAGCACGCACGGCTCCTGGACATGTTTCCCTATAGGTTTCCCTCCATCGATCTTTCTCAAGGATCAAATGATAGGAGCACTGCTGAGTGCCTGGACCTGCTGCACTGACTACCTGGAGAGAGGTGGGATGGTCCCTGTGTCGCCAGCTCCTTGGGGGCAAGGGCCCTAACCTTGTCAGTGGCCCTCGATATCGCTTTGGGTGTGACTGCAGCTTGCATGTGGTGGAGTGACTGGAGTCACTAAGAGTCTGCAGGGATATGTGGCTGGCGGGGGGGGGGGGGGGGAGGGTACGCAGCAGGGTCTGTGCAGAGCCTCCCCCTGCCCCATCCCACCCTTGTGTTCCCCCAGAGTCACCATCACTCCGGTAGTTAGAGGTGGCCTTGTGGCCAGGGTGCTCCCCAGGGACAGGTGCTGGGTGATGGGCACCTGGTCTCCCTGCTGCCCAGCAGCTCTCCCTCAAAACATAGCTGCTCAGGGCTCCTTTGGAAACACGGCCACTCCTTCTCCAACTCCATGCTTTGGTGGAACCCACTCCAACACCCAACTCAGCAGGGCAGCCAGCTGGACTCAGGGAGTGACTGGCTCAGGGTGAGAGCCCACCCGGCCGACAGGAAGGAACTAGAGGAACTACTCGCTTCCCTCTGAGGTAGGATCTAAGCAGAGGCTTCCACTGGCTGCCCTGGCTACTGTGAGGGGAGCACCTGTCCCCTGGAAAAACGCCGGTGATAGATGCAGAAGGACTGACTTCGGTGATGGAATTTCAGCACTTACATCCAGGTATGCTTGAAGCCACAGTCTCAGGCTGCATTTCTTAACTTCAAGAGCCAGTAAACAGGGCTGGCACTGTGGCATAGTGGGCTAAGCTTTTTCCTGCGGTGCCGGCATCCCATATGGGCGCTGGCTCGAGTCCTGGCTGCTCCACTTCCGATCCAGCTCTCTGCTATGGCCTGGGAAAGCAGTGGAAGATGGCCCAAGTCCTTGAGTCCCTGCACCTACATCAGAGACCTGGAAGAAGCTCCTGGCTCCTGGCTTTAGATTGGCAGAGCTCTGGCCATTGAGGCTATCTGGGGAGTGACCCAGTGCGTGGAAGACCTCTCTCTCTCTCTCCCTTTCTGTCTGTAACTCTACCTCTCAAACAAGTAAATAAAATCTTAAAAAAAAAAAAAATCAGTAAACTGTTTCCTAGCAGCTGAAGTTCTTTGCTTTGGGTTTCTGTCTTACAACAAAGGAACACTAAATAAGGCAATCTGTGCGCTTCTCGCTCCTCGCTGGCACCACTCCCCTCTTCCCACTAGATGGAATGGGATGCCAGAACTTAGGGGCCCTCAGTGAGACCTTGCTGAATCAAAGAACTGACGTCACCGGCCCTGATGGACAGACCTCTGCCAAGATCCCACCCCGTGATTGCACACCCTTTCCCGGGGTTGCACAGCCTGGGTTTCCGGCCCCCTCGACGCCCACTGTGAAGCTCAGAGACTGGTTTTCTGCCTGATTCTACACATTCCCAAGTCGACTGCAGCTTATTGCCCAATAAACGCCTCCTTTGTGCACTGAGGCCCTCTGGCAACTGTGCAGGATTCTGTCCTCTTGGGTATTTCTGACAACATGAAAATAAAACAGCTCCTCTATTTCCTGGTTGCAAGACCGTGGGCAAGTTGCTCATTGTTCTGGGCCTCCACTTCCTTTCTGTACAATGGGTATGATTACTATTTGCCTTGCTGGGCAGTGTGGAGATAAAATAAAAAGCCGGGCTGTGGTGTCTGGCCCACGCTCTCCCTGACCAGAGCTCAGGGGCACGCCCATCTCTCACAGCTCTCCATTTGAAGTTCCTGCGTTCCAGCTCTGTCTTCTAATTTCCTGCCACCAAGACAGCACCCACTTGGAGCTGGCATTGTGCAGCAGGTTAGGCTGCCGCTTATGACACCAGCATCCCACAGGAGCGCACCAGTTCAAGTCCCGGCTGCTCTGCTTCCGATCCAGTTCCCGGCTAATCTGCCTGGGAAAGCAGTGCAAGATGGTCTAAGTGTTTAGACCCCTTCTAGCCACATGGAGACCTGGATCAAGTTCCTGGCTCCTGGCTTCAGCTATTTAGGGAGTAAACCAGCACACGGAAGATCTCTCTCTAATTCTGCTTTTCAAATAAATAAATAAACAAACCTTAAAAAAAAAAAAAAAAGATGGTTCCTGCTTGTAGACAGCACAAACTACCTCCACCCCCATCCCATTTGATGGCAGCTGTTTTGATTTATTTCTCATTGCCTTTGAGCTCCAACCTCATCTCTGGAAATTCTCGGGATGCTACCTGCGGGTCTCTCTTTAGCTGTACATCTATCGATCCCCTCATTAACAAGAAGCCATTTGCTCCTAAAGAACAATGACACTCTCTCCCCAGACGAGTCACATGCACATGATTACAGCTGTCACCCAAGTGTGCGGTGGCACCACCCGGCCTGCCAGAATGGAATAAAAATGCCCCTCTCCGAGAAAATCTCACGTGGGGCTCATCAACATTCAAGCTGGCCCCAGGGTGGGTCCCTAAGCACAGAGGACAGTGCCTGCCGTTTCAGGCCGGTCCCGGGAAGTTCACCCACTCAGAATTTTGTCCCTGGAAGGTGGTGCCACCTCACCAGGGGGCATCTGGCAATGTGGGCAGATGTTGCCATGAACATAGGACTCTGGGTGGAACTGGGTAAAGAGGCTCCACTACACCGCACAGGACTACCTAGAGCCATAAAACGTGCCTAGCACCATGCGCCACCAGAGCAGCTGCTGACAACTACCAGTGGTCCAATTCAGGCAAGCTGAATCCACACTCAGGACGACGGCCCTCCCCTCTTCCCTGCAAGCCCGCAAGTCCATGTTCCTAGCGCAAAGGCCCAAATTAGCCTCCCCCTCCTGGAGATCCGTCTTGTGGGCCTGCAGTGTTCTTCTGTTTATTTTGTGCCTACACTGGAATTCATTACCAACATTTGAAAACTCCAGAGGCTTCACAACACAGGTTTGGATTTGCAGCTTGTCTGGCAAACTCAGAGGATCCAGCCCCCTGGAGGCCTGTGTTCCCACAAACGGCTGACCTGAGCCGATCAGGCCCTGCTGTGGGAGCTCTTCGCTGGCCGCCTGGCCCCCTCCTAGCACCCAGGTCAGCAAGGCTAACTTACGGCAAGTTTCTAGGCCTGCAGACAAACCACGGCGGCCTGAAAACGAGCTTTCTCTCTGCTCTGCCAAGGAACCACTTTCATGTTCACGGTGCCTCTTTGGAAAACCAGACGATGCTGCTGCGACCTCCCCCCCTCCCATCACCACACCCTGCACCTGCTGCAAGCTCTTCCAAACACCAGCACCCGCTTTACTTTAATGCCATCTCCACCTATCTCAAAATGCCGGTGTGAAAGGGCTCCGCCTTTACATAACACGGTGGCGTGATTACAGGCTCAGATTTCAAGGGACTGTCAAAGCCTGTGAGATCCCAGGCTGGGCTATTGTGCAGGCCCTGCCAAATTCCTTTTCCTGACAATCTTACCTTCTCCCCCAACAGAGGCGGGGAGGCAGGGGGTGGTACTTACACGTCCCACAGTTTGCTATGGCTCAATCAAAAGAGGCAATTAAATCGGTGAATGGGGAACTAGGAGCCGGAGCCAGGCTGGCAGACAATGCTCTCAAGCCTCTGAGGGGAGGGTGGGCCAGCATCCCATTCCCACATGAAGCAGAGCCTACGTGCTGTTAATAAATCTAAACAGATTTTTTTTTATTTGGCTAATAGCCAGGGCTGCCGACGGGCGGCTTCATCTTACCGGTTTCTCTGCTGAAGCAATATTAAATACTCATCATGTTTCTCATCAAAGTCTGTCACCATGTCCTTAGTGTAACCCTGAAAGGAAGAAACAGAGCCGTGTGACATCGGAATGCAGGGAAGTCTTCACTGGGAGCCAGGGCGCCGCGCATCGCGCCCAGCGGCAGTGGCGACCTTGATGAAGGCCCAGCTCCCTGGGCGCGTCGCTCTGGCGACCTGGAGCCCTGGAGATCAGCTGATGGCCCAGCGGGTCTCACACGCACACAGCTTTCATCATCTTCACAGAGGAGAAAGTTGAGTCCCCAGCGTCGCTACTGTTTGTCCCTCCTGGTGCCCCAGAAAAACTGTGGCTCGGACGAGAGGGGGGCTTCATGGTTTTCTCACTTGGTGATGGCAATCATTATGACCAGATGCGACCTGAATCAGCTGTTTCAAAGGGGGGCTCCTTCTCTCCTGGCCGCTGCAAGAGAACCTCAGGCTAACTATAAACCATGGAGTCATTACAGAAATAGATGGCCCCCCCAGAGCACAGGCTCCTATGGAGGGGATGTTTGTGGTTCCCTGGCACCGGCTCTGGATTGCCTACAGGAAACATCCACACCTTCTGGCAGCTCACTGCCCTCCTGACATGCCCTTGAACGTGCCTTTGTTCTCCTCTGGAGCCCCATGGCCTTGGCCTTGCCAATCAACACACTCCTCCCCCACCAGCCACCAAGACCCAAGTCAGCCCCGGGGCTCTGCGGATACCCTTGGGAAAGAGATGCTCTCTTTCTCCTGGGGGAGCTTGAGCTGATGAGCTGCAGGCCTGGAACTGCCCAAGAATGAAACTGGGAAAAAAGGCAGCAGAGGCAGGCACTGGGCATAGCAGTTTAAAGCACCGCTTGGGACGCTCACATTCTGTATCAGTGCTAGGGTTCAAGTCCTGCCTCTGCTCCCAATCCCAGCTCCCTGCTAATGCACACCCTGAGAGGCAGCAGGCGATGGTTCATCTTGTTGGGTCCTTGCTACTCATGTGGGAGATAGGACTGACTTCCTGGCAAGCCAGGCCACAGTTGCAGGCATTTGGGGAATGAAGTAGTGAATGGACAATCCCTCTTTCTCTCTCTCTCTCTGCATTTCATAAACAAATAGCAGATCCAACACAGGGCGAGAGAGATTCCTCATGACGTAAGTTGAGCCCCTGGAGCCACTCCATGCCTTTTGTTATCTGGACAACTCAGCTATTGCTTGATAAGTTTCAGCTGAGTTTCTATTATCCACAGTCAACGATTTTAGGAACTACACCAAGATCTGACCATCAGACATAACCCCTATTATGATTTAGTACAGCTTCACGGAGGAATAATTAATATATAATCAACTATAAGGGGCCGACACTGTGGCTCACTTGGCTAATCCTCCGCCTGTGGCGCCGGAATCCCATATGGGCTCCGAGTTCTAGTCCCGGTTGCTCCTCTTCCAGTCCAGCTCTCTGCTGTGGCCTGGGAGGGCAGTGGAGGATGGCCCAAGTGCTTTGGCCCCTGCACCCGCATGGGAGACCAGGAAGGAGCACTTGGCTCCCAGCTTCGGATCGGTGCAGCGCTGGCCGTGGCGGCCATTTGGGGAGTGAACCAACAGAAGGAAGACCTTTCTTTCTGTCTCTGTCTATAACTCTACCTATCAAATAAAATATATTATATATATATATATAATCAACTATGCCTATCTCAAGGGACCCAGGCACACACCAAGATAGCCCTCCACTGACATGATAGGGGCTCATCTGGATGTTTCCTTCTATCCATAATATACATAGATACCCAGCTACACACAAATACACACAGCTGCTTTCAAACAAAACGAACTCGGACTATAAATGATGCATTACAATCTGCTGTTTCTTAAATAACTTTTGGCCAAGAAATGGATTGAAGATACAGTATCACCTTGGTACGGGGTCACAAGTTACCACAAATTAAAGAGGTGAGGATTTAATTGATAGGTAGGACATCTGTAACGGAAATGCAATTTGTGAGGGAATTCTAATGACTATCACAGCACACGGGGGCTGGGGGGAGAGGAGGGAGAAGACAATCCCATCATTCTTTTCTTCTCCAAATCTGTCTTTAACCCCAGTATTCCACTAGAACACTCCCCAAGGCTGAATCAGGATCGCCTTAGCTACATACATTGTCTCTTCTCTCCACCCTTTCCAACCGCTCCAGGCCAGGGGGAACTGCCGAGGCGCCCTTCCCCAGGCTGCCCTCTTACCCTCCCCGGTCTACAGGACTGCACAAGCTCTCTGCCTGCCCTTGCATCCTTGCCCCAGGTGAGGACAGTCAGCATCTGCCTGTCTCTTCCTATCTGCTTCCCCCTCTGATCGGGAAACAAGACCCTGTGGACGGGGCACCCAGAGGTCGATCTGCCATCAGCGTGGACAGCCAACCTGCTCTTTCTCCTCCCATTTCCTAGATGAGCCCAGCTTATTGCCATCTGCTTCCCTCCTCCTGTGTCACCTCCACTTCTCCTCCTTGAGTCCTTCCTCTCTGTCCCCACGCATTAGTTAGCTTTTTACTACTGGAAAAAATACCCCGGAGTAGCTGCTGCTTTTTTTTTTTTTTTTAAGTTTTATGATTTTGAAAGGCAGAGTTATAGAAAGGGAGGTCGTCCATCTGCTGGTTCACTCCCCAGATGGTTGCAAAAACCAGGGCTGGGCCAGGCTGAAGCCAGGAGCTGGTTGGGAAGTAGAGCAGCCAGGACTTGAACTGGCGCCCATAGGGGATGTGCCACAGCGCCTTCCCCACCACCCCAGCCCCCCGCCTCCTGGGCCCGAGTTGCTTCCTAGGAAGGAAGAGGCTTGTATTTTGGAAGTTCACAGTCCAAGACTGGGCAAGCCTCATTGGTTCAGGCATCTGGAGAGGACAGAAGATGGGGAGAGAGGACCCCACGGCGATTCAAGCAGAGACATAGGAAACACCCTCTACATCTACCACCTCTTAGTCTCTCCTAACAAAGCCATCACGGTTTGCTCACTGGCTCCACCCTAGCAGCTGAATCCAATTCCGTCACTTCTCAAAGGTCCCACCTACAGACACCGTAATTGGATGAAGCCTCCACCCTAATCCACTGACCACTAACCAATGACAGTAAACCTAAGACGGGGGTTTACATGTCAGCGTGAGTTTGGGGAACCAAAGCCTGCTCAAACCCTAACTCCCTTTGGGAACAGGATGCAGTGCCCTCATTGTCTCTCCTGATGTCTCTGGAGCCTGAGTTCCCCGGAGCTTCCTGCTGGCTGATCTGACCACTAGGAAATGAGCAATAATACGGAAGGAGGGTACTATGAAGTTACAGGAAAGTATAAAAAAAAAAAAAAAGAAAACAAAAGAAAAGAAAAAGCTAGCAGTGACTTTCCCTGGCTTTCTGAGGTGCCCACGGAGATTACTCGGGCCCTGCTGGGACTGAGCCCTGCCTCACCCCGCACTGTGGCAAGCACAGGAGACCTTGGCCCTGGGGAAGAAGTGGTTTGCAGGCTACTGAGTCCAGGGAGGATTCTCGGTTCCTTCCAGAACAACAACATGTGTCCTGTGCAAACAGTTTTATGTGGCATTTCCGTATCCACGTTTCTCCTTTGATCTTCACAGCAGCTCTTGAAGTGGTTATTATTACCCCATTTGAGATACAAGGAGACCCATCCACGCAGCCTTCCAGAACACGGAGCCTACTCCATGGCAATTTACATAACCATTTTGAAATAGGAAAATGACCACGGATGTATTAAGGTGTGGAATGAGACTTCCAGTGACATTTTTAGATGAAATGCAGGACTTCAAAGACATGTCCGTCAGTAAGGGGCCACTCAGGGCTGTCACCTCAGACCCTCCACGGGAGGCATTATCTCTCCTCCGCCAGGATGGAGATAGCATCAGAAAGACTAGAAGCCTCCTAAACACTGACATGCATACAAGTCACCTGGAATTGCAGGGAAATGCAGAACCTGACTCAGTAGCTCTGGGGAGGGCCCAAGCCTGAATTTCTATATATATATATATATATATATATATATATATATATTATTTGAGAGAGATCCCATCCACACCCCAAATGCCTGCAACAGCCAGGGCTGGGACAGCTCAATCCAGGTCCCCCACATCAGTGGCAGAAACTCAACCATTCGAGCCACGCTGCTGCCTCCCAGGGTTGGCATTAGCAGGAAGCTGGAGTCGGGAGCCACAGCCCGGTATGGAACCCAGGAACTCTGAAGTGGGATGCAGGAGTCCTAACTGCTAGGCTAAACGTCTGCCCCCCACACCTGCACTTCCAATGAGCTCCTGGGTAAGGCTCACTTGAGTAGCAAGGCCCCTGAGCTAGCTGACCTTACTCCCCACTACTGATAATACCCTCACCTCTAGCCAGACTGTCTCTGAACTTGAGTCAGGAAGAACATGGAGTCTAGACATGGTTCCAAGGCACAATGCCGCCACTTAGCTTCCTTATCTGTAAAATGGGAGTAACAGCAGTAGCCGTCCGGTTGGACTTTTGTTTCCATGATGGGGATAACTGTTTTTTGTGGTTTTTTTTTTTTTTTTTTTTTTGACAGGCAGAGTGGACAGTGAGAGAGAGACAGAGAGAAAGGTCTTCCTTTACCGTTGGTCCACCCTCTAATGGCTGCTGCAGCCAGTGCGCTGCGGCCGGTGCACCGCGCTGATCCGAAGCCAGGAGCCAGGTGCCCCTCCTAGTCTCCCATGCAGGTGCAGGGCCCAAGGACCTGGGCCATCCTCCTCTGCACTCCTGGGGCACAGCAGAGAGCTGGACTGGAAGAGGAGCAACCGGGACAGAATCCGGCGCCCTGACCAGGGCTAGAACCTGGTGTGCCGGCGCTGCAAGGCGGGGGATTAGCCTATTGAGCCGCGGCGCCGGCCGGGGCTAACTGTTGATTGGATGCAGTGATGGTGGAAAGGACTTAGCGTGGTACCTGGCCCTATAAAGTTACAGCTGCACTTACAGAATTCCATCATGGGAATAGCACTACCTAGAGCCCTTCCCCTTGCCAGCTCCTAACCCAGTGCCTTCACCATTCCATTCCCTGTCCTAGTCCACCCCTCCCCATGCCCTTCCATTCTCCACTCAGACTCTCCAAGGCCCAGCTCAGTCCCCAAAGTCTCCACGAAGTCCTCCCCTCATCCCCACTCACTGCAGTTCTTCCTGAAACCCTGCAATTAGTATTAAATTATATACAACACGGTGTGAAATAGTATGTAATTAAGTGCTAACTTGCTAGCACTTAACTACAGTCTGTATTGCTCCCTAATTACCTGGGGATTTGGAGCCTGGGGGTGAGTCTCTCCTGAGACTCAGTGTCCTTGTCTGTCAAACGGGGGTATTTAATCCGCTCTACCCCACAGGGCTGCTACAGAGATTACGACGAGACAAGTGCAGGTAATACAGGGTCTTTTTCCTTCTTCTTCTTGAGTCTCCAGGTGGATGACAAACTCCCGGGGGCAGACTGTAGCATGGGGAAGGAGAGGACATGACACGGGGAGCCAGGACACCCGGGCTCTGGGCCTAGCTTCCCTGCTGCCCGGCTTCTTGATGCTAACTGCATAGGGTGCCTAAGCATTCCCTGTGTGTCGACAGCACTAACCCTTTCCACACCTAACCTGGCTCAGCACAACTCTAGGTCACACACCAGCCGCTGCCTCTCGCTAGCCTGGCACACTTCATTCTGCTGAGGTTTTAGTTTGTTGTCTAGAATGGAGGGATGTACATTCAAGGCACCCAACAGAGGGGTGGCGGCTCTGCAAAATGCCAACTTTATCACCATTGCTTTTCAGCAAATGTTTATCAAGTGCATACCCTATGGCCAACCCCTTTAAGGATGTAGGCAGGGTTTACCAGAAGCTCTGAGCTAGTGTATATTCAGATTCCAACTTGCCTGTGTGGATAGTACTTAACCTATGGTCCATGGTCCAGGGCCACACTGCATGACCCCCAGGCATGTCGGGTATGGTGTGCAAAGTGCTCCCTCTGCTGCGCATGTGCAGGCTGCAACTGCAATGGAGCATGCAAGCTCTTACCAGTGCTGGGAACACCCATTCAGTGGAATGCACAGGGGCCAGCATTGTGACACAGCTAAGCCGCTGTCTGCAACCCAGGAAGCCCACATCAGAATGCCGGCAAGAGTCCCAGCCACTCCACTTCTGATCCAGCTCCCTGCTAATGTTCCTAGGAAGGCAGCAGAAGATGGTACAAGTAACTGAGCCCTGCCACTCATGGAGTTTCTAGGCCTGGTTCTGCCTGCCCTAGATCTGGCTGTTGTGATCATTTGGGGAGCTAACCGGCAGATGGCAGATCACTCTTCTCTCTGTGTCTCTTCCTCTTTCACTCTGCCTTGCAAATAAATAAATAATTTTTTTAAAGGTAGAGTCAAAGAGAGAGAGAGAGGGAGAGACAGAGACAAAGGCCTTCCATCTGCTGGTTCACTCCCCAAATGGCCACAATGGCCAGAGCTGGGCTGATCTGAAGCCAGGAATCAGGAGCTTCTTCTGGGTTTCCCACGTGGGTACAGGGGTCCAAGCACTTGGGCCATTTTCCACAGAATTTGCAGGCCACAGCAGAGAACTGGGTCAGAAAAGGAGCAGCTGGGACACAAACCAGCACCCATATGGGATGTTGGTGCTGCAGGCAGAGGCTTAGCTAAGTACACCACAGCACTGGCCCCCAAATAAATAAATCTTAAATAAATATATAAAGGTATGCACAAGGGTGTTTCAGTCTCAGGGTCCAGAACCTTCATCAGCCTACTTAAGGCACCTGTGACCCAGAAAAGGGGAGAAATAATTCTAACAAAACACACAAAATGTAGCAACGGTCAGAATGAGAGGACAAGGCAGGTCTCTGAGGGCTCAGGCAGGCCCCAATCCTTGCAGCCATTCTCAACGCCTCCCTCCCTCCCCCCCGCACACTGCATCCATCAGCTCCACCTGAAAACTACTGCATACAGCCCCCACCCCCGCCCTTAACCACAGAGGACGCGGTCCCAGACCCCAGGGGGAGTACCAACCCTACACACACCGCACTGAGCAGCTTCTCCGTGGCCTATCCGAATTGCCAGCATCACCACTCTTGCGCGCTGAGGCCAAATGAAGTAAAATAAGGGTTCTGTGAACAAAAGCCCTGCTAGACTGCAACAGTAGACACGAGATGGCTTACAGGCAGGCAGCCTACACAGCGTGGACACACTGGACAAGGAATGATTCACGTCCTGGGCAGGACAGAACAGGAGGGTGTGGGGTTTCATCCTGCCACTCAGGGACCTCCTGGAGCTTTCCATGTAGGGTTTACAGTCCTCACCAAAACTCAGAAAGGGAAGCCGTGGATAAGGGGAAACTACCCTATCCAAAATCTACCATTTCCCTGCCTCCTCTCCCACACTGGCCGCCTGCACTGCCTTCGTCCCTGCTGTCAGCGCTCCTTACTGCACACAGGGGCCAGAAGATTTAAAGCGGAATCACGTGGCTCCAGCTCAGGACTCCACGTGGATTCTCATCCCCCTCAGAGTCAAGGACAAGGCCCTCCCAGGGCCCTGTACACGGGATCTCAATTCCCGCCTCTGGCCTGCCTGCCACCGCTCCACTCCTCCTCCTCATCCCAGTACTGCCAGCACCCATGAGTCCCTCCACTCGGAGTGCTCTGTTGCCAGGAAACTGCCCCACCTGCAGACCTTCTTCAAGACTTGGCCCTGCTGGTGTTGTGACACAATGAGTAAAGCCGCCTCCTGTTGACACCAGTATTCCATTTCGAAGTACAGGTTCAAGTCTCAGCTGTTCCACTTCTGATCCAGCTCTCTGCTAATGAGCCTGGGAAAGGAGCAGAAGATGGCCCAAGTGCTTGGACCCCTGCCATGCATGTGGGAGACCCGGATGGAGTTTCTGGCTCCTGGCTTTGCCCTGGCTTTGTGGCTTGTGGCAATTTGAGGTAGTGAACCAGCAAATGAACAGCCTCTGTTAATCTGCCTTTCAAACACACACACACACACACACAACAAGAAACAAAAAGGCCTCCTGCTCAGTGAGGTCTTCCCTGACCACTGCAAGCTGTGCACATACAGCACCTGCCTTTCAAACCCTGCTGACACAACGTCCAATTTACCTTCCATGTACGAGGCCTCCGCGTGGTTCCTATGCTAGAATGAAAATCCTTGGATGCCAGAGAGCTCTGTCTGTTTTGTGCCTGGTGTGTTCCAAGCCCCCAGAACAGTACCTGACCACGAGGGGGGCCCTTTGATAAGTACTGTCTGAAAGCAGACTGGGATTTGAAAGTGGAAAAGGTTGCCTGGGCAGCAAGCAAGGGGCAGGGCCTCCGGGCAGCAGGACGAGCACCTGCATGGGTTTGGGGACCAGACACAGCATGAGCTGCTCACCGACCAGGCAGAGGCAGTGCCCAACTTCACCAAGGAGGGATTAGCAGGTCTGAGCTATGGCCAGTGAACAGTCTAAGGGGTTGAGATGTGACATGAAGGCAAATTCTCATTGTCGCTCTTGCTACCCTTGTCATTGTTACCCCTAATGCTAGCCCTAGAAGAGGCGTAGAATTTTATCAATGGCCATGTTATTAATTCTCTCTGGGGGCAAAAGAAAAAAAAAAGGGAAAACTGAATTGGAAAGAAACATCATAAATCAGTTATACTTAAAGACGCGCAACAGACTCCATATTTCAGGGATCACGTATTCCTCTGAGGCCAGAATATTGGAATTCTCCTAAACGCGGCTGATTTAGTGAGTGCGGAGGCCTGCGCTGCATTAACGAGTTGTTGAGAGCGAGCACAGAGTCGGCAGCCAGGGCTTGCGGACGCTGTAGCTCCACCTCGCAGGCAGCAGCCCCCGGCAGAGAAAAACAGCACCTCAGAGTGCGTTAACAAGGAGGCTGCCAGACGCAGCGTCTGCAGCCAGGGCGGGGTTCACAGGGCCCCTTCACCTCCCTGGGTTCCAGCAACCCCACCCCCTCCCCCAGCTCCACACCTTTTTTTAAAATTAATTAATTTATTTGAAAGGCAAAGAGTGAGAGAGAGGTCTTCCATCTGCTGGTTCACTCCCCAAACCAAATGGCCACAACAACCAGGGCTGGGTCAGGCTGAAGCCAGGAGCCAGGAACTCCATCCTGGTCTCCCATCATGGGTGGCAGGGACCTAAGTCCTTGGGCCAACCTCCACTGCTTTCCCAGTCACATTAGCAAGGAGCTGGATCGGAAGCAGAGCAGCCGGGACCTGAACCAGTGTTCTGATGTGGGATGTCGCTGTCCCAAAGCAGCGACTTAATCTGCTGTGACATAGCTCCACGTTAGCTGAGGGACGATTTATGAGTAATAAGAGAATGTTCCTGGTTCCTGGGGCCCAGCTCTCTGGGCCGCCCATATGCTCTCTGTGGGTGCTTAGTCAGGTCCCACAATAATCCTGTGCTCTGGGAGCACGCCCCCATTTCACAGAGGAGAAAACTGAGGCCTACAAAGCTGCAGCAAATTGCCTGAAGGCCATGCCTGGAGACAGCAGATGCATGATTTTTGTCGGCTCAGTTTCTGTTCCTTTTCTCCTGGTTACATCACCTTGGTTTCCCTTTGGAAAACCCCTGTCCTCCACCCTCAACCCACACAGCGCACACGGAGAACATGCCCACGCTCCAAGGGCAGGCACATGACCCATGCCAGGCCAGGTGCGTGCCCAGCCAACAGACTAACCCAGGCATCAGGTGAGCTTGCTGGTAAAGTCTCCCTCTGACATAACTAGTTCCACGAGGAAACATTGCCCCAAGTGACATCCACACAGAGGCGGCAGAGTCAAGGATGGTGAGAAACAGACCTGAAGGGACCCTGATCCTCGCAACAGTGGTCAGGACTTGGATCCAGCCATGCCTGGACTATTCAGGCGCATGGCCCAATATGTTCATTTCTTCCCTCAAACCGGTTTGAATCATGTGTGCGTGTGCGTGTGCGTGTGCGTGTGTGTGTGTGTGTGAGAGAGAGAGAGACCTGATCCTGGGAGGCACAGAGGTGGGGCTCATACTCAGCAGTGTCTGCACTAAACGAATCAGAGGAATCCAAGGAACCAGAGAAGCATTTACTAGAGGATTAAATGACACCTTAATGAATGCTCTCAGTGGCCCTACCCCCAGGAAAAGGCAACACAGACGTCCCTGCCAATACAAACCCCTACTCTTCCTTCAAAACCTGCCCTGAAAGACAGCCCCTCTGTTGTGGCGATTCTGTTGCGTCCCAGTGCTGGGTGCTAAGTCCATAGGGAATGTTAGTCCAATGAAAAGCTGTTAGACTAAGCCTATTTGCACTACATTTGCTAACACTTCCCCCAAAAGCAACCACAAACACTTTGTATCCAGTGTTCTTAATGTTGCAAACAAAAGCCAGGCAACAGAGACCTAAAGCGGTGGCTGATACTGCCCCCTTCAGGTGGAAAGAAAGACAAGAAAACGCTGCAGCAAACATTCACATTCCCGGAGACTGGGGGGTGGGTTATGTCCTAACAAAATATTGCATGCTGTGCACACGCCTGGTGGCTCGTCAGAGGCGGAGTCTGCGTTATCTCTGAGTGTCTTAGCCTCACACTTATTACTACCTTTCCTGCTATGTTCCTCTCTTTACCACTACCAATGTATACATGGAGGCCCAGAATCTATTTCTTAGATTTCAGGACAAAAGACACTGTATTTTTAGGAATATGTTTTCTTCCACAGCTCCCTGAAAAACTCATTTTCAATACAAATCTGATGGGAAATAATCAGCATTGCTTTTTATGCTCAGGGAAGTTTTCTTGCGAGATTGCAATTGTGTATTATCAACTCTCTTATCCTGGCAAATAGAGAAGACTTTGTAAATCCTGAATGAGTTTACGTTAAAAAGGAAACTTTCCATTAACGCCGTAAATGGAAAATCATTAGCGCGTGCCATAAATAGAAGGTAAGTACAGACATAAATACGGAGCTGCTAAGACAGGGAAGGCCGCCAGGCCCCCTGAGCAAAGCACACGCAGGGGACCGAGTTCACACAACCTTGGGGGGGGGGGGCGGGGATTCTCACAGTTGTTCAGTGTTTAATGAGCACCTGCTCTGGCCAGGCCCTGATCTGGACAATGCAGACAACAAGGAGCACAGGTCTCTGAGGTCATGGGTGTGTGTGCTAGTGATGATCTGAGAAGGGAGTCAGCACATGGGAGAAGTCTGTCTCTCTCTCTCTGCTTCCCAAATACTCAACACTTCAAGAAGTAAGTACCGTGAATACAGCATGTCCATGGCCAAGTGTTATGGAGTGTGGGACGGAGGGGAGAGGCTGTTTTCGGCCAGGGGCATCAGAGAAGGTAGGAGGTGAACCCCTGAGGGGGTCCAGACACAGGGGGTTTCTAGGAGGGTGCTGAGGTTGGGGTGTGTTCAGCGTGTCTTCGGAGGCGCTCAGAGTCCAGTGTGGCCAGAAGAGGGGCTGGGACTCCTGCCACATCCGAGGTAGCCCAGGAGCTGCTGGGGGCTTTGGGCAGAGCTGACCTCATCTCCCCTAAGTCTCATGCAAGTCCTGAAGTTACTAAGGTGAAGGCTAAGGCCAAGGCCAAGGCCAAGGCCAGAGCAGCTCAGCAGGGTTGAGGCCGCTCCGCTCCTTAGGAGAGCCGGGAGAGGGTCCAGGTCGGCACTGCACAGCCTGTGACAGTGACGGAGCAGGCCAGCACTGCTTCCACATTGCTAGGCCAGGCCGGTGCTGTCAGCAACACTGACGGAGGGCAGCTGCCACCTGTCACAGCCTGTCAGTCCTGCAGGACAGGACAGGCGCCTGCCGGCAGAGTGGCGGCCATGGCTGAATCCGTCTCCATCCACCCGATTTGCATCAGGGAACTTTTCCTTCTCAGGGAATGGACTGCCCAACCAGCATATCCTTCCCAAGATGGCGCCCATCCCCACATGTTGCCCCTGGCCCTGAAGAGGGAGGAGCCTACTTCTCCTGCTGATTTTCTACAGCTCCTCCTGGTTGGGCCTTGTGCCGAGGATTACAGACAGAGATGAACTTAGTCTGGCCCCGACCCCATCCCAGTAGGCTGTTTCTCCAGCCTTCAATGCCCCCCCACCCACCCAAGAGTGAGCAGGTTTGGCCCAGGGCCTTCTCTTCCAGGAGCCTCTCCTGATTGCCCCAGCCCTGAGAGCATCTCTCCTCCTTTGTCTGTGGTCTCCCCAAGCCCCCATGGGGATGCCAGATGCACGGGGCCACGGGCAGCGCCAGCTTGTTTGCTCCTCATCTCCCAGCACCACATGGGTTCCTGGCATTTGCAAGGAGCTTATGAGGGATTTGTTGATGGGAAGGAAGGAGGAGGAGCACGAGGAAAGGCAGGGTGGAAGGCCAAGTCACCATCCTCAAAGAGCATGGAGACGGGAAAGCTGGTGCTCTAGGGCAGAGCGGGAGGTGCTACAGAGAGGAGGCTCCCAGCCACATGGGCAGTGGCTGTGCTGAGGGGTCTGGCTGTACTCTGCGGGGGCTGTGCAGGATTCTGACAGAGCGCTGAAGTGCCAAGGGGCTCACCTGGAGGGTGGGGAGGCCCTGGGAGGGGCTAGGAAGACACACAGGAAGGGAACGGCATGTGCACAAGCAGCGTGCAAGAGACCCTGGAGCCTGGCTCGGGGCTGGGATGGAGTGGGCTCAAAGAACGCTGCTGGATCCCGGCTTTGGACATCGTGGGCCCACTTTAGGCTCGGTGAGGGCAAAGGTGCTGAGGGAGACCTCGCTCTCAAGTCCAGGGCAGCTAGGTGGGGTTCAAGGGCCCCAGATGGGACTCATGCTTGCACACCCCACAGTCACGATTTTGGCCATGTGAGATAAGGTCCATCGTGAAATATAATGTAAGTTCCCTCTCACCACCGCCCCCGTCCCCTCCCTGACTGTCTGGGACTCTGTTCTGTTAAATAAGATTATTGTAGGAGGCCACGGATTTATTTGGACTTGGCACTGCGCATGGGTCCAACAGACCAAGCCAGTACAGAGTTTAATTGCAATCACAGAGCTCTGCTCTGTTGCAGGAGGGCCCGTGGCCTACTAACTAAGCTATAAACAATGAACTAGTTAAGCTGCAACCAGCCAACTGGTCGACTAAACCGTGGCCAATTAAATTGTTTTCTAGTCTCTTCTTTGTTCTACAAAATGCTGTCTGATCACATCCCGGGCTGGTGTCTCAGAACCCACTCTGGTTCTGGGAGCTGCCTGACTCAAATTGTTTTGGTTTTGCTCAAATAAACACTACTGAATTTAATTGGTCTAAGGAATTTTCCCTTTTCCCAGCTCCTTTGCTGCCTACTTTCTCCCAGATGGATGGCGCACCTCCAATCCTGTCCCAAGACACACTCCCTGGCCTCATGGAGCCAGCGGTCTAGTGAGTGAGCAAGGCGGATTTTAAACAAGTCCACCCCCGATACGCCCAACCATCAAATGCATGATGCCAACGTCACAGAGGTGGAGGTGCATGTTATATGAGTGGAATGAAAAGGGAGACCTGACTATACATGCCTGACGAGGACAGATGAAGCCTCCCCACGGATGACAACACAACCAAAACCTGCAGCCTGCGCAGGTGAAGTAGAAGAGAGAGGAGAGTGAGTCCAGCAAAGTGGACCCCACGTGAAGGCCACGGACCAGCACGAGTAATCAGAGTAGGCGCAGGAAGACCAGCGGGGTTACAGCCCAGGAGACAAAGGGAGCAGCCAGCACTGACCACAAGAATCACGTGGCCATGGCAGGGAGTACTGGCCTGACACCCAGACCCTAAGGAAGCTACGTTGTGTTACTGGAGGGGTGGGTGGGAGTTGGAACAAGGGTTGGGGTGGCCAAGAGTGGGTGCTGGGAGCAGGCAGGAGGCTGCTGCAGGTGCTCTGACCGCAGGGGTCCCCAGCCTGGAGGAGATAGGGAGAAGGGATTTTCAGGGCCACGGCAAGTGCCTAGTGACGGGCTGGGAAGAGGTGGCGGTAGGGAAGCAGGTAATGCGGATGAGTCTGGCTCTGGCCTGTGGAACTGGAAGGCAGTGCCGCCACTGATGCTGAGGGCCCTTACAGCCCCCAAGGGGAGCAGCCATGGGCTGGCACCATGTGGACGTTTGGAGTTCAGGCCTTTGCAGCACAGTGACACACTGCTTCTTCTCTTCTAGTACCCAGCCCAGGCAGGGTCCTGCCTTGCCTCAGCTGAGTTCCCAACGTATTTCCAGACCTCCCTCTGCTCAGCACTTGTCCAGGGCACACAGACATGGCCTTAGGCACTGAGCTGAGTGCAGCCCCAGGTGACTCATCACACCCCACCTGCCGGAGCACGGATGGCACCTGGTGGCTCACAGCTGGGCCCCTTCCCAGGTGGAAACCCGTCATGCCCAGGGTTATCCCTGCCGTGGGATACTGCCTGGTGCCAAGGTTACAAAGACCCCAGCTCCTTGCCTCAGCTGGGGATATCTGGGAAGAACCAGCCAGCCCCTCCAGCACCTGTGGCATCCCTTCACTCTCTACAGGTGTCATTCTCAAGAGCCCTCCCCAGGAAACCCATAGGCACAGCTCCTGCAGAACCTGAGACAGCGCATCTTTCCTCCCTGACCACGAGCTCCCAGGACAGGGCTGAGACTTGCTGCGTGTGAACTGGACAGATCGTCGTGACTCAGCGAGGATTTGCTACACAGTCCTGAATTCAGAGAGGCCAGACTCAAGTCTCAAAAACACCATGAATTCCTCAGGTCACAGCCCCGGGTTTTAATTTTGAGCTATGGTCACCGTAGAGGGGTGGGACACAGGGCCCTCAATCACCGGGTCTTCCTTTGCCAGCTGAGCAGCCGAGGGGGTGGTCAGGATGCTGAGGCCCCTTTAGAAATGGCACCTGGAAGAGGAGTCCACTGATGCCAAAGGCTCTCAGCCTGCGGACCCTGGCCTGGCAGGAGGAATGGAAAATGGCACTTGCACTGTCATAGCGGGGATGACGGGAGTGGGCGTTGGCTGCACAGTTAAGATGCCGTGTAGCATGGATCCCTGCATCTCATTCTGGAGGGCCAGGGTTCAAGTCCCAGCTCTGCTTCCAATGCCACTTTCCTGCTGCTGTGCACCCTCGGGGTCAGCAGGTGAAGCAGGTACTGGCTCAGCCACGTGGGCCCTGCTACCCAGCAAGGAGAGCTGGACAGAAGGCCCAGTGCTTGGCCATTCAGGGAGTGAACCAGTGGATGACAGCTCTCTCCTCTGTCTCTCACTTCCCTTTTCTCTCTCTCTCTCTCTCTCTCTCTCTCTGACTTTATAAATAAATAAATAAAATGAATTACAAAACCACATTATGATGCATAGCAGCACTATTCACAACAGCCACAAAGGTGCAAGGGCCCCACCTGTCAGTCAGCAGGTGACTGGGTGAACAGGCTGTGGTACGCCCATTCAGTGGACTCTTATTTGCTCACTGTCTTGCTCTGTTTTCTGTTGCCATAACAAAACACCTGAGGCTAGGTCATGTGCAAAGGAAACAGACTGATTCTGGTTCATGGCTCTGGAGGGCCAAGAGCATGGCATGTGCTTGGCTTCTGGTCAGAGCCTCGGGGCGGAGGGCAGAAGAGCAAGCAGGCGTGTATGGGAGAGAAGAGCGCCTGGCAGGACCGGAAGGCAAGGAAGCCACGCTCGCTCTGCTAACAACCGGCTCTCATGGGAACTGCATCAACCCCTTCCTGGGGGCAGCTCGCTCATGATCCAGATGCCTCTTAGGCCCTCAGTCTCTCAGCACCACACGGACACTGGGAACCAACCACATCCAGTGCACAGCAGTCACAGGGAGCGGGAGAGCACTGCTATCAGCCACAGCACGGGGGGAATGGAAGGCATTATGCCGAGAGGGAAGTGGGACCCAGAAGGTCACATATTTATGATCGCATTTCTACAAAATGTCCACAACAAGCAAATCCATAGAGATAGAGAGGAGATCACTGGTCACCAGGGATGGGGAAGGCAGGCATCGGGACTGACAGCTGATAGATACAGGATTTCCGTGTGAAGTGACGAGAACATTCTGGAAGCAGATGGTGGCGACGGCTGAACAACATTGTGAATATACTAAGTATTGTACATTTTAAAGTAAATTTTGTGTTATGTGAACTGTATCTCAAAAAAATGTGCAAAAGTAATGGGATGATAATTAGAAACCTCCACTATATAAATATAAAATGGTTTTTGGCACATAATGTATGATTTTTTTTAAAAAAAAAAAAGGTTTATTTACTTATCTGAAAGGGAGAGTTACAGAGAGGCAGAGGCAGAGAGAGAGAGAGAGGTCTTCCATCTGCTGGTTCACTCCCTAGATGGCTGCAACAGCTGGAGCTGCGCCGATCCAAAGCCAGGAGCCAGAAGCTTCTTCTGGGTCTCCCACACAGGTGCAGGGGCCCAAGGACCCGGGCCATCTTCCACTGCTTTCCCAGGCCATAACAGAGAACTGGATCGAAAGTGGAACAGCCGCAACTCGAACTGGAGCCCATATGGGATGGGATGCTGGCACTGCAGGCAGCAGCTTCACCCACTATGTCACAGCACTGGCCCCTAATGTATGCCTGATAAATGTTAACGACTAGACTGGAAACACTGAAATGTTTCTAGGGGCAGGTGCCCAGCCTCGTGGTTTAGGCACTGGTTAATAAGCTCACATTCCACATAGGAGCACCTGGGTTTGATTCCCAGCTCCAGGTCCTGATTCCAGCTTCCTGCCAGTGCAGACCCTGGGAGTCAACAGGTGATGGCACCAAGTACCTGAGTCCCTGCTACCCATGGAGGAGACCAGGACTGCATTCCCAGCTCCCAGTTTCAGCCTAGCCCAGCCCTGGCTGTTGTGGGCATGTAGGGGAGTGAATCAGTGGATAGGGGCTCTAGGCTCTGTCACTGCCTCTCTGCCACTTAAATAAAGCAAGCAAGGGTATTTTTACTATTTCTAATTATGGTGAATGCTAAACTCACAGGTGATCCCAGACCAGCTCCCTCAGCTAACCCTGCAAGCAGTTTTCACCACAAAGCCAACACCCACCTGAAATTCACGCAAAGAAAAAAAAAAATGACATCTCTCTCTTTTTTTTAAGGATGTAACTTCCCTTTCTCTGTGTAGGAAGTGGCTGAGCTAAACTGTTTCTGGGAGAGCAGCTGGTTGTAGGATTTGGCCTGGCTCCGGGAGAGGGGTTGCAATCACACCCTCAGAATAGGCACCAGGCGGTGACAATCACCACTTCACTAGTGCACCAGCCCTTGAAGGTGTCATCGCGGATGGCAGGCAAGGAACGGTACCAGGTGGTGGCACGAGGCAGGATCCAGGACACCAAGGCAGAGTAAGGGGCCCGGTGACAGAAGGCTTGGTCTACTCTGATGAAAACAGAGTCTGACAACGTCTCTGCCGGTGTTTGTCAAAAGGGGATGACTTGAAGCTGGTGAGGCGGGGAAGAAGGCCAGGCACGCAGGCTGTGCTGCTGTTTTTAGGAGGGAAGCAAAGGACTGGGAGAGTCTCCTTAGCTAGCGTGGTGGCCTGTGTCCTCTCCAAACACATGTTCTTTATTTTCTGTTCATTTTTACTTACTTTTATTTTTTTAAACAAGATTTATTTATTTGAAAGGCAGAGTTACAGAGACAGTGAGTGCACGCTTCCAACTGCTGGTTTACTTCCCAAATGGCTACAACAGCCAGGGCTGGGCCAGGCTAAGCCAGGAGCCAGGAGCTTCTTCCAGGTCTCCCACACGGGTGCAGGGTCCAAGCTCTTGGGCCATCTTCAGCTGCTTTCCCAGGTGCATTAGCAGGGATCTGGATAGGAAGTGGAGCAGCTAGGACTCCAATCAGCGTGCATATGGGATGCCAGCACTGCAGGCCATGCATGGCTCAATCTGCTGTGCCACAATACCAGTCCTTTATTTTCATTTTACTTGAAAGGCACACAGAGAGACAGAAAGCACTCTATTATCCACCTGTTCACGCCCCCAAAGGTACATAACAGTCAGGGCTGGGCCAGGCCAAAGCCAGAAGCCAGGAACTCAATCCAGCTCTCCCACGTGGGTGGCAGGGATCCAATGACTAGAGCCATCACCTGTGCCCTCCCAGGGTCCACATTAGCAGGAAGCTGGAATCAGTACAAACCTGGGACTTGAATACAGGCCCTGTGATATGAGATGTGAGTTTCCCAAGTTGGGTCTTTACCACTGTGCCAAATGCCCACTGCCAAACACAGATCCCCAAGAGTGGAAGAGCAGCCCACACATTCCACGTGCTCTCAGCTTCCTGCTCACTCCTTCCAGCCCACAGCCACTGTGTTCTGCTCAGAGCTTGGTGGCTTCCTTCACTGAGAACCTGCCCGTGCCTGGGCAAGTAAGTTAACAAAGGCGCTCAGGGGAGCCATGATGCAGTCTCCCCTAAAACAAGACAAAACCAAACCAAACCCTGCAAAGCTTCAACCTGCTCAGACACGGCCATGCCGCTCCTTGCAATCCAACCTAAGGAAAGAGTCACACTGGTGCCTGGCCAAGAATGTGCCAAATGCCAGCTGGAAATAAGCCCCAAGTCCTCCAAGTGGGGAATAGTTCTGTGACCCACAGTCTGTGCAACCAGGGAATATTGTGCAATAGGTTCTTTTAAAAGGGCTAGATAACAAGGACAAATCTTCAAGACACACAGTCTAAGAAGAATAGGCCAGTTCCAAGTTCCAGGAGCATACTGCCAAACAACACATTCAATATGATGACAAAGTAAGAAAATGCACATTAAATATATATATACATATATATATATATGAGAATTTCAAAAAGTTTGTGGAAAATAGAATTAAAAGATGCTTATTTTGGTGCAAAATTTTTTCATAGCATACATTTTCCATGAAGACTCCCTTGTATATTTTATGGGTATACTCAGGTATATAAATGCACAGAGAAAGTTCTGGGAGGATCCATGCCAAGTTTATGGCAACAGTTCCTCCAGGAAGGGATCAGGAAGGGATGGGAATTGGCAGAGGGATTTTAGCTTTATGCAGAAGGCTACAAAGAACGTCTCAGAGGAAGGTGCTTTCTGGTATCACATGTGTGAGTAATAACTTCAGCCCCTCCCATGTCTCTCCTCCAAAAGGGAAAAAAATCAGTGGCTCCACATTCCAGACACTCTCGGCTCAACACGCTTTCCCCTGAATCCAGTTCCTTATCCATCACCCACTCAAGGGCTTTGTGGGTTTTACTCCAAATTCCGGACATCCCCTCCAACCTGCCCTCAATCCTTGGCACCTCAGGACACCAGAAATCTGTCACCACTCAGACACCAAGCTCAGCACCTTCTGAATTCCTTTGTTCTCTCCCACCCAACAAGCCCCGGCCCCGCCCCTTCTCAGCACCTCACCTGCTTCCCTCCGCCAGAACAAGCCCCCATCACCCCTCCCAGGTTGTGCAATGTCTGCCTTGAACCCCTCCCTCTGTCCCATCCGTTCCCCCACACAGCGGGGAGCACAGCTCCCAGCTCTACAGAGCAGAAGCCCAAGCCCTGACAGATGGGCATGAGGCCCTCCACGGCCTGCCCTTGAGCCCTCTGTCCCTAGTCCTCTCTGCTTTAGCCACACAGATGCCGAGGGCCCCAGGGCTTTGGCGCTGGCTGTTGACTCTGCCAACACACTCTTTTCCCAGAGATCTGCACAGCTGCTCTCATCTGCCTGTCGTCTCTGCTCAGGTTTGCAGTGAGGCCTTCCTGAAGACCCGTGGGCTTTCTGGATACCTCACATTTAGTCCATGAAGGTGTGGCTCTGTGTCTGCTGTTCATGGGGAATGTCCAGGCGTGGGCAAAGTGCCTGGCACCTGGCAGCTGCCGAGTGGATGAGCAGAGCCTGTTTCATAGGGCCCAGAGGAATGCTGGCAGCTTCAGTGACCCGTTTGCTCCAAACGTGCTGGATTCCACCACAGTGAACTACCCAGGGGTCCCGTGAACTCCCACATATGCTCATGTAACCACCTCTCTTCTCTTTTGTGTAAAGATATGCTTATTTGAAAGGAGAGAGAGGGAGAGGGAGAGGGAGAGAGGGAGAGAGGGAGAGAGGGAGAGATCTGCATCTGCCATAACAGGCAGGATTGGGCCAGGCCAAAGACAGGAACAAGGAGTCAGGTCTCCCCCTTGGGTGCTGGGATCCAAGTACTGGGTCTATCTTGTGCTGCTTTCCCAGTCACGTTAGCAGGGAGCTGGATTGAAAACAGAGCAGGCAGGACTCGAACCAGTGCCCATAGGGATGCTGGTGTTGCAGGTGGTAGCCTAATCCATTGTGTCACAATGCCATCCCCACCCACCACCCCACTTCTTATCCATCATTCTGAACCTTACCCCAAAGCTCCAGACCAGCAAGCTTCAATGTCACTTCCTCCTGACCTTCTGGCCACTCCACTTCCCACCCCTTGTCCTGTGGGCTGAGTTAAAGACGTTCTCTTTGGAGTAGGCGTTTGGTGCAATGTTTAACAAGATGCTTGGGGTGCTTGCATCCCATTTCAGAGTACCTGGGTTGGAGTCTGAGCCAACTTCCTGCTAACGTCCAGCCTGGCAGGCAGCAGGTGATGACTGAATATGTGGGTCCCTGCCACCAGTGTGAGAGACCAGGACTGTGTTCCCAGCTCCCAGCTTTGGCCTGGCCCAGCCCTGGCTGTTGAGGCAGTTAGAAAGGGAACCATTTGCTACCTTTCAAATCAATTAAATAAATAAGTTTTAAAGTGTAAGTCTTTGTCCTCTAGCCTCCCATGCTTTCCGTTGTGTTGTTGCACAGTTGTTAAAATGCTACTGTTTACAGAGTCCATTGCTCTGTGCTGAGTCATCAATTCTGCTGAGTGGCTTGCAGGCATTATTTCATTAAATCATTGCAACAACTGCCAAAGTAGCCATTATTATCGCCATATCACAGTTAAGGAAACCAAGGCACAGAGCGTCATCTGATGACAGGTGACAGAGCTAGTGTCTGAACCGAGCCCTGCTGGACTCGAGTCTGTGCTGGTAAATTTTAGTATCAAGTCCCTCCATGAAATTGGCTCTGAGCCCTTGGCCAGGCTGAGGTGAGCCAAGCCACCAAAGAAATAAGCAAACCAGCCAACCAACCAACCAACCATGGATTGCAGAGCCCTGATCCAGAACTGAACCATGGTGATGACACAGGGTGGCTCCCTGGCTTGAGTCACTGGCCAGCCCTCAGTGACACAAGACTTATTTATTTGAAAGCAGAACAACAGAGAGAGGGAAAGGCAGACAGAGAGAGGGAGAGAGACAGAGAGAGAGAGGAAGAGACAGACAGATCTTCCATCTCCTAGTTTACTCCCCAAATGCCCGCAACAGCCAGGCCTGGGGCCCAGGTCAAAACAAGAGCCAGGAACTGTCCAGGTCTCTCGCATAGATGACAGGGGCCCAAGTACCTGGGCTATCATCTGCTGCTTTCCAGACACATTGGTAGGAAGCTGGATTGGAAGCAGAGGAGCCAGGACTTGAACTGGCTCTCTGATATGGGACACCAGCATTGCAAGTGGTGGCTTAACCTGCTGTGCCACAATGCCAGCCTTGACTTGTTTTTTGCTTTAAAAAAAAATTATTCATTTATTTGAGAGGCAGAGTTACAGAGAGAGGGACAGACAGAGAGAAAGGTCTTCCATCCACTGGTCCACCCCCAAAACAGCCGCAATGGCTGGAGGTGAGCCGATCTGAAGCCAGGAGCCAGGAGCTTCTTCTGGGTCTTCCACTTGAGAGCAGGGGCTTAAGCACTTGGACCATCCTCCACTGCTTTCCCAGGCCATAAACAGAGAGCTGGATTGGAAGAGAAGCAGCCAGGACATGAACCGGTGCCCATATGAGATGCCAGCGCCACAGGCGGAGGCTTAGCGTAGGACGCCACAGTGCTGCCCCCTTCACTTGTTCTTAACACCCAGATGCATCCTCGCTCTGGGCTCCTGTGACACATCCCCTCTTCAGGGCCCTGTGATGCAGTAATTTAGTTCCCTTTCTGCTAAACTAGATGGAGTTTATTATTATTATTTTTTTAACCAAGTCCTAAGTAATACAAATCCCTTGCAGAGTGGCTCTAAGAAATAAGAAAGCAATGTATGAAAAACACTTCCCTCAGTGTCTGGCCTTGGTAAATAACAACCAATACACGGTCTCTAATATTATTATGATAAGCAAGCCACAAGGACACGCTATTACAGGAACGGGACAGATGAATCACTTCGCCCAGGCATCTAAATTAGTCCTCCCTGGAAAGGGGGGCGGGGCATACCAAGGGGCCCTGTCCTTGGTCCTACAGCACTGTAATTTTATCAATGGCTGGGTCTGGCTATGGAAGGTTGTTTATTAAGTCTGTGGATGATATTCAGATGAGAAACACATGGGAAAAACTGGGTGACGGAATCTGAGTTCAGATCAACTTCTACAGGCTGGAGATGGAGTGAGAACAGCTTGGTAAAATGTGTCACTGCCAAGATAAAGGTTCCATACAAGGGGAGCTGCTGGGAGGGGTAGGTAGCATGGGAAAGGTTCATGACACGCAAGATGGTTTTTCCAGTTCCTGGGCTTGCTCAGTATGAGCCAACAGGCTGGTGTGGCTGCCAGAAACTCCTACCAACACAACTACTTGCTCACACTGAGAGAGAGGAAGGGCACAGACATGCTTGAGCACCTACTGTGTGCCAGGCCCTGCACTGAACACCTGACAGCCACTGTTCCGGACGATCCACTCGCTAGCCCTGTGATGTGGGCGTTATCACCGTCCTCCCCACTTGACAGGTGAGGCTGGCGAGGCTCAGGGAGGTGAGGAGACCTGACTGAGGGAGCACAGACTGCGAACTCGGTGCTCATTAGGATGTGCCCTTCATCCCTGCATTCTGTGCTCAGCGGTTCACAGCTGGAATATTCTGTTTGGTCCTGAGACAGTGTATTTTTGGAGATGGATGAACTTGTCCAGATGAAGGTGACCGGGAAGGTGAAAACTCTATCAAGAAGTCCCCTTGAGACCAAGCTGAGCTGGGAAGACCCAGAGCAAGGACACCCCTCAGCCTCTCCTACCCGAGTGCCCAGAAATGACACCACTTAACATCTATGACAGCATGTGGTGTCACCAGCTGGTGAAAACTGCTGAAGAAGCCCTGGGAAATGGCCGGCAGACAGGACTGGACTAATGAAAAGAAACACAGGCCGAAGCAGAAGCCAGGCAGGACTGCTACAAAGGCAGGAGGGAGACAGCACATTCCCCAGGGAGACAAGGTCCAGCCTGAAGGTCAAAGAGATTCGTTGAAAACTCATGGGCATACCAGCAGGAAGCTCTTTAAGGTCCATCCAGCCCTTGCAGCTCTGACTGTGGTGCTGTGAGACAGAAAGGCAGGACGTGGCCAGGGGAAAAGGAAGACAGCAAGCTCCGAAGATGGACGGCTGGCATCACCCTTCTTTACCTAGTTCTGTCCTCTGCATACAATCCATCCACAGACAAGGAAACAGGAAGTCACAGTACACACAAGAGCACGTGTCACAATACACACAAGAGCTCCAGGTGGTCCAGGGATACCAACACCATGGAAGACAGGGCCCAATTTAACAAATACAGGTTGAACAGCCTTAACCAGAAATCCCAAATCTAAAGTGTTCCAGAAGCTGAAACTCTTTAAGCATCACATGGGCACCGAAGATATTTAGATCTGGAGGCCGGCGCGCCGCAGCTCACTAGGCTAATCCTCCGCCTTGCGGCGCAGGTACACCGGGTTCTAGTCCCGGTTGGGGAGCTGGATTCTGTCCTGGTTGCCCCTCTTCCAGGCCAGCTCTCTGCTGTGGCCAGGGAGTGCAGTGGAGGATGGCTCAAGTGCTTGGGCCCTGCACCCCATGGGAGACCAGGAGAAGCACCTGGCTCCTGCCATCAGATCAGCGCGGTGCGCTGGCCGTAGCGCGCCAGCCGCGGCGGCCATTGGAGGGTGAACCAACAGCAAAGGAAGACCTTTCTCTCTGTCTCTCTCTCTCACTGTCCACTCTGCCTGTCAAAAAAAAAAAAAAAAAGAAATCACAAATAAAAGATTTAATCATTATAACAAAACAAAACAAAAAAAAGCAAAAGACACTGAATAGAAACAGATAGAGAGAAAATCGGTGCTCTGGAAGACAAGGTGGAGGCATTTACCCAAAATGCAGGAGTAAACGCAAAGAGGACTGACAAAAAGTGGGAACGATGTCCATATTCACTATGGGCAAGGTTTAGATAATAGGCTTTCTCGAATATTTTTGGTAGAGATGTAAATTGCTTTCCTCATGAGGCTATTTCCAGGTTTCTTGCAGTAGGAACCCAACCAACCCCTATTTTTAAGGCAAGGGTCAGCAAATGATGGTTACAGGCCAAATCTGGCCAGCTGCCTCCTTTTGTAATAAAGTGTTAGTGGGACACAGCCATGCCCACTCATTCACATAGTGTCTCTGGCTGCTTTCACGCTCAGTGGTGGAGTTGAGTGCCTGTGAGATACAGTGGGTACCTCGCAAATGTTCAAATGTCCTTTACAGACAAACCTTGCTGACCCTTGGTTTAGGCCATTATTGGTTGGGTTTTCTGATACTTGGACTCCTAACTGAAACAATGAATGGAGATGCAAGACTAGAAGAACCTCTAAAAGAATGAACATCTAGTTGGTAACAAAGGTTATTTCTATGGAGAGGAAGGAGACTGAGCAGAATTTGAAGGGGAGAGGTTATTTACATGTGCAAATGTGAAAACCTAATAATGACAATGAACTTGAATTAATTTGCAATTTAATGTTTCTAAGAACTGCAGGTCTAAGAAGAAACTGCTGATGCATTTAAAAATGTGAATGAATCTCAAGATACGTTTAGCAAAAGAAAGACACAAAAAGTACTTATTCTGTGATTCCATTTATAGCAACCTGAGTCAAGATAGTGGTTACTGGGGCTGGCGCTGTGGCAAAGCAGGTGAAGCACTGCCTGCAGTGCCAGCATCCCATATGGGCGCCAGTTCAAGTCTTGGCTGCTGCCCTTCTGATCCAGCTCTCTGCTATGGCCTGGGAAAGAAGTGGAGATGGCCCAAGTCCTTGGGCCCCTGCACCCACATGGGAGACTTGGAAGAAGCTCCTGGTCCTGGCTTTGGGTTGGTCCAGCTCCAGTCGTTGTGGCCTTTTAGGGAGTGAATCAGCAGATGTAAGACCTCTCTCTCTCTCTCTCTTTCTGCCTCTGCCTCTCTGTCACTCTGCCTTTCAAATAAATAAGTAAATCTTAAAAATAAAACATAGTGGTTATCTTTGAAGAGGTATATTAACTGGGAGAGACATACAGAAGGCCCCTGAGGTGCAAGAAATATTCTAGGGACTGGCACTGTGGCATAGTGGGTAAAGCCACTGCTTGCAGTGCCAGCATCCCATAAGGGCGCCGATTCAAGTCTTGGCTGCTCCACTTCTGATCCAGCTCTCTGCTATGGCCTGGGAAAGCAGTAGAAGATGGCCTAACCCCTTGGCCCCCTGCACTCACATGGGAGACCTGGAAGATGCTTCTGGCTTCTGGCTTTGGATTGACACAGCTCTGGCAGTTGTGGCCATCTGGAGAGTGAACCAGCAGATGGAAGACCTCTCTTTCTCTGCCTCTGCCTCTCTGTAACTCTGCCTTTCAAATAAAATAAATACATCTTTTTTTAAAAAAGAAATATTCTATTTTTTATGTGGACAGTGCTAACACAGAGGTACTTATCTATAAAAATCCTAGAAGTATATGCTTAGGATTGTCCATTTTATTGTACATAAATTATATATCAATAAATTAATAAATTAAAAATAACACTGGAAAGTAAGCAAACATAGGCCGCCTAACCCAGACCCTAGTCCTGTCCTGGCCCACTCTGCCGTTCTACCTCTTATGTACCCAGTCACCTCCCAGAGCAAAAACAAAGCATGGGTGGCCCAAAGGATACTTATTTTAAGATTTAGCTATTTTTATTTATTTGAAAAGCCAGGAGGCAGAAACAGAGACAGAAAGAAAGATCTTCCATCTACTGCTTCAGTCCCCACATGCCCATGACAGCCAGGGCTGGAGCCAAAAACTCAACCTGGGTCTCCTGTGTTCGTGGCAGGGTCCCAAGTACTTGAACCAACACACCTGCCGCCTCTCAGGGTGCTCATTAGCAGGAAGCTGGAATTAAAAGCAGGACTGGGACTCAAACTGGCACTCGGATATGCGGGTGTGGGCATCCCAAGAGGCATCTTAAGTGCTGCGCCAAATGCCCATCTGTACCCCCCACTTCCCAGAAAATTTTCTGAGTTGTTTTTATATATTAAAAAAGAAAAAAAGTTGAAGCAGTTATCCTAGTAAAAGCAGCCCAGAACTTTGCTAAACCTCACTACCCTTACTTCATGGGTTTTGTTTGAATTATTCAGTGCAGGTGGGGAGGTGGTATTCAGTCTCTTTAGTTAGGATCCAGGTCTTGTTAACTGCACTGAGTTGGGGGCGGTGAGCATCAGACCGTGCCCGATTCCATTATCCCTGCCTGCCTAGTCACCTGTCCAAGCCTGAAGTCCTAGGCGTGAGATCCTCCTGTCTGGTTAGGAGCCTCGGCAGGCTCCTGGCAAGAGGACAGCCAGCCAGCGTCCCAAGCAGGGCTAGGCTTCCTACCTTTAACTCCCTCCTCTTCCGCGCAGGGTCCTCACACACCTCGGGGAGGAAGCACTGCCATGTGCCATTGTACAGACACAGTAACTAGAGCACGTATTGGGCACGGCAGACAAAATGCCACTTGGGATGCTCTCACCCCATAATGGAACACCTGGGGTCAAGTCGGGGCTCTTCTCCCCCAATTCCAGCTTCCTGCTAATGCACACCATGGGAGGCAGCAGGTGATGATGGCGCAAAGGCTTGGACCCCTGCCACCCACATGGGAGACCCAGACTGAGTTCTGGGCTCCTGGCTTTTTTTTTTTAAGCATTTTACTGAAATGCAGTATACATACTGAAGACATGCATGGAAGTATACAGATGAGTTTTTTGTTCCCTGTTCACACTCATAACCAACACCCAAATTAGAAACAAAATATTACTAGTACCCCTAGAGTCCTCGCTATTTCCCCCTCTTCATTCCTTTTCTTTTTTTGTGGGAAAGAAGAGCATGTTGTCAGAAAAATATGGACTGCTTCATGAGATTGCATGTCATCCTTGCACAGAGGCATGCTAATCCTCTCTGCATGGTTCCAGTTTTAGTACATGGGCTACCAAAGCAAGCGCTGGGGCTGCTGGTTTTTGGCCTGGCCCAGCCCTGGCTGTTGTGGGCATTGGGGAGTAAACTAGCAAACAGATCTTTTTCAAAAGTTAAAAAAAAAAAAAAGCCTGAGCCCCAGGCTGATTAAGGAACTTGCCTAAGGTTCTGCTGCCGCCCTCCAAAAGCGATCCACGCTCCTGCCATTTTGCCAGCATCCACGGAACCAGCTCTGCCTGGCGCTGGCTGTGTCAACCGAGGCAGGCACCTCCCTGCGCTGAGCCTAGATGGCCTCCCTTGCAAGATGCGGCTAACACTGCTTACCTCACCAGGGGACCACGAGGAGTGAGGGAGACAATGGACGTGAAAGCCATTTTTAACCACCAGCCATCTGGCAGGTGCACCGCTCCCACTGCGGAGCAGCCAGGACGCTGACAGCTGTTGCTTTTTGCCTACACACGATCCATCTTCCCTTCTCCTGGCAATGGGGCTCCTGATTGCTCCCTTGGGAAAGCACCCTTCGGTACCGTGCGCTTACTTCAAGACTGACCCCAGCCGCCCTTTCTCCCTGGGAGGCTGTGCAGCCAGACACTAACTAGTGCGTCTCAATTCGCAGGCTTGCCTCAACAGCTGCCCTGGCCCAGGAGCTCTCGTGCTGCAGCAGCTGTTGAGAGGATGATACCAATGACAGGAAGGAGAGGGGGAAAAAGGGGCTTTCGATGTGCCAGGCACATTTTCTAAGCACCTCTGACACCCCAGTGAGGCGGGGGCTGGCACTATCCCTGTTCTGTATTTGAAGGGACTGAAGCTCAGTGGGAGGGATGCTTTGGGGGGAAGTGATGAGGTGGGACTCCTCCTTGGGCCATGCAGCTCGTCCCTCTACACTATCTGGCCTCTGTGGGGTAAGCCTGGGGCTGCTGGCAGTCACCATGCCGCCGACAAGGAACAGGCTGGGGGAGAAGAAGGCAGAGTCCAGAGGAACTGGGTCAGAGCACCTGGATCCAGCCACGCCTGATGTTGTCCGCCCCTGCACTTTTCAGTTAGGTAAGGCCACAAATCTCCCCTTTCTGGTTGCAGCTGCTGCGAGGGAGGCTTCTGTCTACTGAGCAGAGTCTGAGAGTTGTGGCCTGTGACTCTCCGCAGAGTCAACACCATAGAACCACTGGCTCTCGTCAGAGAAGAGGAGGACCATCGGGGTGGGGGGCGGCAGCCTGGACTGGAGGCCACGTGCCATGGCACTGCTGTGGCCCTGGCCCTGCTCCCCCAGAGCCGCCCCACCCCACCCTGAGGGACGGTTCTCACAAGGCTGGTTGAACCTGCAGCAATCGCCTTCTCTTTGCACTGTTCTCTTTTCTATACTTGTTCCGTATTTCTTCCCCAGAGTGTTTTTTTGGCGAGGAGGGAGGAAGCAAAAGGAGACATTTTAAAGGCAATTTCGGGCCCAAGATCTCAGGATAGAGGCAACTTTGATGATGCTACGTTGAAGGCACGCAGCTTATCCACAGCAGACTTGGGAAGGGGAAGCTGTCAACGTTCTCTCTTTCCGGCCGCAAACTGCAGCTCTCTGATTTTTTTTTTTTTTTTTTTTTCCTAGAGTTTAATCTCACGCAGGAAGCTAAGCTGATATCAGGAAGGTTTTAAACGTGTCAATCTCCTTCCTGGCATTTTATCAGAAACTGATTCTCCTTGCTTTCCGAGGCACGCGGCTAGGCCTGGCCATTGTTAACCCTGGGTCTGGGCACCACGTTTGCAGACACACCTGCAGCTCCCAACCGGATTACATCTGGGCCGCGGATTCAGAGGCAAGGGAACGGCAAGGAAAGCCGGCCATTCTTCAGACAGAGGAAGGGGCAGGCACGCCCGCCCAGGCCTCATCCTGCGCTGACTTCTCCTCCCCCTCGGACTTTGAAGGGATTAGTAAGCAGGCTACTAGCTCCCAGCACGAGGGTACTTCACAACGTTCAGGGAAAATGGAATGAAAAGCTAAGTCGGCTTTAGCCCCCCACATTTTGAAATCTACAAGCTGTTTATTCCTGATCCACAGGTTGCATGAACTTTCTGAAGACCTCCCTGTAAACACAGATTTCTAAGTATGTGGCATCATGATGTGGGCATTGTGGGGCAGCAGGTGGAGCCACTCTCTGTGACAACCACATCCCATACCAGAGTGCCAGTGAGAGACCTGGCTACTCGGCTTCTGATCCAGCTCCCTGCTAGGGCGCCTGGAAGAAAGCAGATGATGACGCGAGTGCTTTAGTGCCTTCCACTCACATGGGAGACCAGCCTGGAATTCCTGGAGCCTGGCTTCAGCCTGGCCCCAGCCTAGCCCAGTCCCAGCTATTGCCATCATTTGGGGAATGAACTGGTGGATGAAAGATATCTCTCTCTCTCTCTCTCTGTCATCCTGTCTTTCAAATAATTAATACATATTAAAATACATATTTGGTACCAAAATAAACTCATCTTTTTTATAATAGCCACTGTTCTAAATTTCAAAAAAAAATTTTTTTTCATTTTATTTGAAAGGCATAGAGACAAAGAGAAACCAACAGAGAGAGAGATCTTCCATCCTCTGGTTCATTCCCTAAATGCATTTGGTCAGGCCAAAGCCAGGAGCCAGAAACTGCATCTGGATCTCTCACATTGGACTCATCTACTTGAGCAAACACCTGCTGCCTCCCAGGGTGTGCAGTAGCAGGAAGCTGGAACTGGAGGAGCCAGGTCTGTCACCAGGCCCTCTGATATGGTACATGTGCATCTCAAGTGGTCTTAACACTGTGGCACATGCCTTCCCCTTAGCATTGTTTGAAGCACTTCACATGTTGAACCATCTTCTGCCACTTTCCCGGGCAGCTGGGTTGGATGTGTGGCAGCTGGGGTTAGAACCAGTGCTCTGATATGAGATGCTGGTATCATAACCCACTGCACCACAAGACTGGCCACAACACATGGGAACTCCTGGAACCCTTTCCACAACCCTGTGATGCAGGTTCTATGCTCTCTCTCCCTTATAGCGGGGTGAAGTTGAGTCACACGAGTGTAACTCACTTGCCTGAGTGACACAGCCAGCCCAGGAATCCGGGCTGTTTGGTTCCAAGGTCCACAGGCTCCAATACTCTGCTCCACGGCTTTTAACCTTCCGTTGGACTGATCCGCCTCGCATAAATCAGAAGCTGTCAGTGTCACCAGTGGCCCCGCTCTCGGAGCTCTCAAAGCCAGAGATCAAGACCCACAAAAGCAGGAAGACCAAGGATGACGCGTTCGCGACTGGGAAAGCATTTGGCAACTGGATCTAAAGTGGAGTTGGCTCTTTGCTGCCCAGAAGGATGAACTAATTCTGGGAAAAGCACAGACTTTGGAATGTCAACTGTCATAGCAGGCTCTTGTAATACAGTCTCATCAGCATGCATTTTCTTTAAAAAAAAAAAATGTGTTAAACAAAGCACTTGAGATCTGCAAATTCGGAAAGGGCAGCTCCTGACTCCTCAGAAGGCTTTAGTTGCGAGAACCCTGAGGACGCAACTGAGGAAAAGGAAGAAAGAGGGAAAGAGGAGGGAGAAGTCAGAAGTCTGGTTTGCTCGCTGGAGAGTGAAGTCGGAAACGTACACCAAGAGTCGCCACGCTTGGGGCCTCCTGCCATCAGCCAAGACAGGTGCTGGGAGCACCTGAGATGACTTCCAGGACCCTGAGGGCACCGCTCTCCTCCCACCTTCTTGGAGACGAGGAGACTAGGGAACTGTAGGGGTGGCCACTGAATGGTTCCCAGGAGGGGACGGCTAAAATGGTCGGTCGGACTTGAATCTGGCCAGCTCTTTATAGGGTAGCCTGGATCAAAACTCTGCCCCTCTTATGCATCATTAGGAGACGAACTAGAAACATCTGTTTAAATCCAGCCCATAACCTTTGATCCAATAATTCCACTTTTAAGAACTTAACCTTTGGCTATTCCTGCAAATGCACAAAGATATCTGCTTTAGAATATTCTTTAAAGTATTCTCGTAGTAGCAAAAGACCATTAACAGCTTAGATAGTCATTAAGCGGGAACCAGTAATACATTTATGCAATTGTTTAGTACAAAGTCTGATCCAAATAGACATGACAGGCACTTGGTTAGCCTTTATTTCTCTCACTTAGTGTGAATATTCATATTTTGCTGTACATATCTTGGTATATTTGATGTTTATTTTTATCTCCTTGAAAGGCAATGAGAAAGAAACACAGAGAGAAAAAGAGTGTGTGCTCTTCTATCTGCTGATTCACTCCCCAGTCTGCTCTTCCATCTGCTGACTCACAGGCCGAAGCCAGGAGTCCAGAACTCCATCCGGGTCTCCCACAGAGCTGACAGGGACCCAGTTACTTGAGCCATCGCCTACTGCCTCCCAGGGTGTGCATTAGCAGGAAGCTGGATTGAAAGCCGAGTAGCCAGGACTTGAAACAGACACCCCAATGTGGAATGTGGGCACACCAAGCAAGAGCTCAGCCCACTGCACCACAAGGCCAGCCCCTGTATTAGTGTATTTGATCATAAGGTGCTTCTCCTGGTCCTTCTGGGATAAGGCTACTTTCTGAAAATTAAATCTGCTTGGTTCCAAATAAAGGAGCATGATCCTGTACATGCACAAGGGAGTGCTATGCAGCCATGGAAAGATCTGCCCACATGGCCCACCAGGGAGTGCTCTCCAAGGCGTGTCCAGGAACAAGACAACGTGTGCCACATGCCACATAGTGGTGAGCGGGGGAGGCTGTGAATGGGTGGGCACAGGAGACAGACTACATGCTCTGTACAGTTGCAGAGCTGTGCAGTATGTCTGGAAGGACACAGAAACTGACCACAGAGAAGAATTGAGGGCTGAGGCACTGCACGCCCCCAGATCCTTCTGACCAGACTCTGGCCTCGGAGCTGGGCTTCCAGAGAAGAATCGGCCCCGCTCAGAGAAGAGCGTCAAGACGGCAACAAGGTACAGAGACTCAGAGCAGCACCCAGGTTTGTTCATGGGGGTGCTTGGCGGGGACAGACACGGCTGTCCACATAACCTGATCCCCAGAGAGCACCTTGGTCCTGGTCCCCCACCTCTGTGGTGGTCCTGAGACCCCCAACTCCTTTGCTTGGGAAAAATGAAATTAGTCACTAGCCTTCTACCAAGTCTGCTAAAAGCAGGGAGTCTGCGCGTCTGTGTGTGTGTGTGTGTACACACCTGTGCGTGCAGGCAAGGGGAAGCCTTAACCTCTCCTAAGTGGAGGAGGTTAATAATTTTGTAGAAGAGTGGGCTGTCCACAGCATTTTGAGGAATTTCCAATAAACTGTACAAGATGACAGGCGATCACCGCTCGGAGTGGTTAAGGATGGCGGCCCTGGAGCTGGCCTGCTTGGCCCACTTGCCTGGGGACACATAGCCAGGAAGTGGAGGGGCTATGTTCAGCCTGAAGTGCGCCTGGAGCGGGCGGGTAGGGAGGCACCCCTCTTGGGATATGCAGTGGTGCCTGGGAAGTGCCTGCTGTTCTCTGCTAAGTGTTAGATGCTCTACGTTAGGTAATTCAGAGTCGCAGGGGCTTCTGTGGCCTGTGCAGCCTGCTGTCCCCTGTCCGTGAGCACCACTGCGGCCTGCGCACCAGCATGGATCCTGGCGGGATGAATTAGATAATGAATAAGATTTCTTCCTCCTCTGTGATTTCATTTTTTTTCTTTCCCGCTCTCTCTCCTCTCTCTCTTTTCCTAAAAACACTGTATGATAAATTTACTTCCTAATGATTTTTGAGCAAACTACAATGACCACAATTTCAAAATCATTAATAATTCATGAGCAAGGACCATAAACACTATACAATATCCACAGGCAGGAACCATGAATACTTGCTAAGAGATGAGGCGGAGAATATTTTAAGCAGCTGAGCTGGAAGTACCTGTGGACTCCACGCCAACCATCAGAACTCCATTTTTCAGCAAGGACCATAACTCCTCCATTGCTTCAATTCAGTCCACCTCTTCCAGGAAGTCTTCCCTCCCTCCTCTGGCACTACCTGGGATTTTCCCTGATCTTTCTTTGATTTGTGCCTACTGGCATCTGAGAGGGACGAGGCAGGGAGGCACACCTGGGGCCGGGCAGGGCGTGTATGGTCAACAGCTGACCAAGAGCGAGGGCTATTTAATACATGGAAAAGCACTGGTTGCATGTGCACTTTGGAACCACTTGGAAGGGATGAAAAAACCCTGCTGCCCGAGTTACAGCCCCACAGATTTGGACTTAGCTGCCTTGCAAAGGGGCCTGGCCACTGGGACAGGCAATGCCACTGTGGAATTCCAACGTGAGCTTGTGACCTCAGCACAGGCCTCTTCACTGTATACCTGTTTCCTATGAAGCAGGCATGTGCCACAGGGCAGGGAGGGCAACCCGCCCCATCTACAGGGGGCAGCCAGGGGCAGGTGTTTGGTGCAATTAAGATGCCACTTAGGATGCCCACATCCCACATCAGAGTGCCTGATTCAAGTCCTGGCTCTACTTCCCACCCATTTTCCTGTTAATGTGTCCCTTGGGAGATAGCAGATGACGGCTCAAGTAGACTCTGCCACCCAAGTGGAAGACCCAGATTGAGTTCCAGGCTCCTGACCATGGCTGGCCCAGCCCTAGCTTTTGTGGGCAATTCGGGGAGTGAACCAGTAGATAGAAGCTCTCTACGTCTCTCTGCCTTTCAAATAAAGTAAATTTTAAAACAAAGTTTAAAGAGGGTAGCCTTACGAATGACAGTCATCCATGTGGCCATATGGGAATAAGGACTCAGTGTGGCAACCCCCAATTTTCCAAACAAGCCAGAAGTATGCAGCTTTATACAAATCTCCCAACATTTAAATACAAACATCTAATTTTTAAAAATTATAGGATTATATAGGATACAGGTTAGAAACAAATCCTCGGGCTGAATTTGATCTGGCAAAGTCTTTCTCTCTTTCTCTTTTCTTGCTTCTCTTCTCCTTTTTTTTTAAGATTTTATTTATTTATTTGAGAGGTAGAGTTACAGATAGTGAGAGGAAGAGACAGAGAGAAAGGTCTTTCTCCCGCTGGTTCACTCCCCAGATGGCCGCAATGGCTGGAGCTGCGCAATTCCGAAGCCAGGAGCTAGGAGCTTCTTTCCAGTCTCCCATGTGGGTGCAGGGGCCCAAGCACTTGGGCCATCTTCTGCTGCTTTCCCAGGCCATAGCAGACAGCTGGACTGGAAGAGGAGCAGATGGGACTAGAACTGGTGCCCCTATGGTATGCCGGTGCCGCAGGTGGAGGATTAACCTACTGCACCACAGCGCCGGACTGCATGTCTCTTCTCTTTTTTTAAAGATTTATTTGAAACGTAGAGTGACAGAGAAAGGAAAATATCTTCTGGCTATTGGTTCAGTCCCCAAATGGCCACAACAGCCAGAGCTGGGCTAGGCCAGAGCCAAGAGCCTAGAACTCCATTCAGGTCTCCCATGTGGGTGGCAGGGGCCCAAACCCTTGGCTCATCCTCTGCTGCTTTCCCAGGCACATTAGCAGGGAGCTGGAGCAGAAGCAGAGCAGCTGGGACTCGAACTGGCACTCCAATATGGGATGCCGTTGTCCCAAGCAGTGGCTTCACCCACTGCACTACGGTGCTGGGCCTCAGCAAGGTCTTTAGAGCCGACTCCCACCCTCCCTGCACTGTGGGTCAGGCCTCAGCCCTGCAGAGAAGCACCCAATCCTGCCCCAGGCTAGAACCAGCACACTCACCTGCCAGAGAATGGGCCGGCCCAGCCCACAGAACCTCATCTCCCAGGAAACACAAGGCGTGGTGTGTCCCCAGCTGGCTATTCCAACCCTCTCTGGGAGAGACAGTCTGCCTCCTCCCTTGCTTTTTACGTGACACAGCTTGATCTACACCTGGCATCCTGCAGAAGGCGTGTCGTGCCAAAAAGCCCAGATGCCAAGACGAGAGGGGAGGTGCGGGTGGCAAAGGCCTGCTACCATCTCTCGGCTGAGAGGGCTGGCGGCTCGCTATTGGCTTTTCTCTTTTGTTTCTCTAACCCAACAAAAGCCAACAAAAGAGACAGAGCAAGTGCATCCTCTTTTCCAGAGGGCTTGAAACCGCTTTATGTACCTTCCAAGGTTAGACCTGGGTAGAGTTACAAGCAGCCTCCCTGTTTTCCCTTACTTTGAGCACTTTTCAGAAGACTGATGTGAAATGCTCTCTGGTGACCAGCACAAGGATAGCAGCAATTAGGGGAGTCCTGTTACAAGGAGGGCGGGGGGGGAGGGGGAGGGATATCCCGGGTTGGGGGAGAAGAAAAAGCATCTCAGTGAGTTCCCTCCTGCCCTGCTTCTTGGTGTCCCAGCGAATTTCTGGATGCAGATGAACAGGCTGCTGCTGTTCAAGGGCCCAAGGCCCAGGCAGGCCTGCGCGATTCGCTCTGGCTTGGGGGCTGGTCTGTGCCTCTGGCCTGTGTTCACTCCTATGCTAGCTTCTCGGCCTGAGAGTCCCCGGGAAGGGCTCTGCAGGAAGTCAGATACCTGCTTCTGCCTCCAGGAAGGCAGACCTTCCCACAAGGGACTGGGAGAGTCTACTCTGGCCCAGCCTCTGGATTGTCCACTTGGGCCACTATTTGGATCTTTCCAGCAGCATTAAAGTTCCAAAATGATCTCCCTGCCCTCAACCTGCATTGGCTGTTCTGGCTACAGTCAAGAAAGGAGACAACAGGAGGGCGAGAGTCACTGCCAAGGGCACCAGGCACTTCGCAGTCCAACCCGAGGTCCCTCCCCAGAGCTGCCTGGGAGGCAATGGCGAGGAAAGCGGAACCAAGAGATAGAAAGAGAAGGAACAAGTCTTGCTGCCACCTTTGCCTTGTCAATCACTGGGAAGAGGTCACTGCACAATGAAAACGGTATGTGGATGTGGATGAATTTCAGGTCTGGTGGGTGGACATTTATGATGGGCCACTAAGGCTCAAATTCACACCCCCAATAGCCTGGGACTTTTTGAAAGGGCCCTTTGGGGACGGCGCTGTGGCACAGCAGCTGAAGCCACCACCTGCAGTGCTGGCATCCCATATGTGCGCTGGTCCGAGTCCCAGCTGCTCCACTTCCAACCCAGTTCTCTGCTTATGGCCTGAGAAAGCAATGGAAGATGGCCCAAGTCCTTGGGCCCCTGCACCCACATGGGAGACCCGGAGGAAACTCCTGGTTCCTGGCTTTGGATAAGCACAGCTTCAGCTGTTGGAGCCATCTGGGGAGTGAACCGAGATGGAAGACCTCTCCCCCCCCCCCCCAACCCTCTCTCTCTTTCTCTCTGCCTCTCTGTAACTCTGCCTTTCAAATAAATAAAAAAAAAAAAGGCACTTTAACAACCTGTGGGTCCTGACTCTTAACGCTCAGCTCAGTGGCATCTGACTTTGACCACGCTGTTTCCTTGGCCTGGAAAACTCCCCTTTGAGGGGCAGCCTACACACCCCTGTTTCTGTCAGCCTTGCTTGACATTGCTGGCAGAGCGCAGTGCCCGGATTTGTGCATCCTTCCATGATGGCACTTCTCACGCTGATTCTAACCATCCTGCTACACCTCTCCTCCAACTCCAGCCCTTAGTTCCAGTCCCCAGGGGGCCTGGCCCCGGAGCAGGCATACTCAGCGGGCGAGGTTTCAAGAATGGCCACTACATTCTGTCCTCTTTCCCATCAGGAGAGGAGGCCTGCTTCCCCAGCCCTTGCATCAGGGCTGACCTTGCAATGTGAAGCTTATCTAAGCAGCCAGAGGTGACACTGTGCCAGCCACGGGCCTGGGCCTCAGAAGCGGCTGCCGCCCTCAGTACACCTCTGAAACACGGCCATGTGGTCACCCCTGGCCAGCTTGCTGCAGGATGAGAGAACACGTGCAGGGGCACGGAGGCACCCCAACTGACAGTCGGTCAAGTGCATGTGCGTGGGTGAGCTGCAGCTGAGCTCTGCAGAGCCAGACTTCCAGGAGGACCGGCCACGGAAACCCAAAGTGCTGACGCACAGAACTGGAAGCCATGTTCCGTGGCTGTTGTTTTAAGTCACTACAAATTGGGAGTGGTTTCTCACAGAGGCGAAGCTTACTGAGACACTCAGTGAGAGATTGTTAGGACAAGCGACACTAGGTTGGTAAGCTATCTACTACCATCAGGTCTGGGATTCCAACTCGTGACTCAAGGGACAAAGAGTGGGAGACCCAGGAATATCTGCTCACCACCCTGCTCCCCTGGGTGCTTTCAAATGGGGTGCCGCCCACCAGCCCTCACCAGGGACTCATTTACCTCCTTTTTCTCCTGGGAGCAGGACCGGCCTCTCTCAGCCTTTCGCAGGCTCTGACCTGTAGCGGTTCAAAAGCAGAACCAGAGATGAAGACTGTGCGGCCACCGTTAGTTTATGATCATGAAAGCTTTTTATTTGCAAACTGAATAGACGAGACCAATCATAATCAAATGATTTTAAGAAAATGCAGCCTATTATTATAATGGGGAAATGGCACACTCTGGAAATGGGCCATCAGCAGGGAAAGTGGTAATTCGCACACTCATGTGATTCGACTATAATGAACCAACCTGCAGCCCTTTAATCTGGAACATCATCTGCACTCGGAAAGGGCCCACGGACTGTAGTTTTCCCAGCTGAATTACGTTTCTATAAATTGTTTGGAATTACACAAAACGCCTTCCGCAAAAATGCCTTCCACCATGTGCATACACATAACCTTTGATGAGTGCGTACGGAGGCGCTGCCCCGCCTCCGTGCTGGTGCGGGCACGAATGAGCGGTCGTCACTGGCAGTCTGCGTAATGGGCAATTTCTGAGACAATTGGTGCCTTTCTCGGAAAACTCAGAAGACTAACATTTGAAGGTAGCGAGCATAAATTCAATGGCCAGATATCATCATGTTTAAATAGGCTGTTCCCAATGCAGTTTTCCCAACTGTTACGGAGGGGTCCACTATACACAGGATTCCTGGGTGGAAAATTGATGGCCAGCCTTGGTTTTAAAACACGACACAAGAGTCACTTGCTTGTCATCAGTGCATCTCCCAAACTGCCACATCATGTGTCCCGCCGGGTCAGCGCACTCAGAAGGCAGAGACAGCTTAATGAGAGTCAACAGGTAGGGACCAAGACCCAAGGCAGACGTTCATCTCTGGATGTGGTCACTTACAGGGGGCTACATATGAGCGAGGGGCAAGGCGAAGGCATGGCTTATGACCAAGCTCAAGGGATGAGCGTTCTCCAAGAGACCCAAGGATGGGCCTCTAGAAATGGCCAAACTCTGGAGCCGAATTAGAAAAGGATTCAAAAGGGGCCAACATTGTGGCACAGCAAGTAAAGCTGCCGCCTGCAGTGCTGGCATCTCATATGGGTGTTGGTTTGAGTCCTTGCTGCTCCACTTCCCCTCCAGCTCCCTGTTAATGCGCCTAGGAAAGCAGCAGAAGATGGTCCAAGTCCTCAGGTCCCTGTACCCATATGGGAGGCACGCATGAAGTTTCTGGCTCTTGGTTTTGGCCTGGACCAGCCTTGGCCATTGAGGCCATTTGGGGAGTGAACCAGTGAATGCAAGATCTCTCTCTGTAATTCTGACTTTCAAATAAATAAATAAATAAACAAACCTTAAAAAAAAAGATTCAGAAAAGATGCAGCTGGAGAATTTAGAAAGCATGAGGTAAACAGTATGATGGTGTGGTAGACACCTGTTGGGTTATCTGCTCAGCTCCTAGTGACAATGTAAACAGACCTCTTCTCTCGCCCTCGACTCCTAGACACAGGATGGGGTCTCCTGGGCAGCTATCCCTGTGTGTGAGCCCACACTCCAAACCTGACCCAATTGCAGCTGATCAGAATCCCAGCCCAGGAATTTGGACTTGGTTCTGAGAGAGAGAGAGAGAGAGAGAGAGAGAGAGAGAGAGAGAGGCAGGGCAGGCTCGTGGGGAATTTTGATGCTGTGAGCAGCCACTGGCCTCCCGCCTCAGGGCAGATTAGCAGAGAAGGCCAGGATGCTGGCACAGAACGGAGTCATCTGAAACGGATGGCATGCCTGCCTTTGTGTCTCACAGCACCCACTGGAAACTATTTTCTCTCTGTATGCATTTTCTTTTCTCTTAAGACAAAGAGCCTAGGATCTGGGGAGGAAAAGAGCCCAGGAGGACATGCCATGGTGGTGGGGGAGTTTGTATATGGGGACGGTGTACATGGGGGCGCTCTGAACATTCTGTTCCATTTTGCTGAAAGTTCTAAAACACAGTCCATCAATTAAGTACACACACACATACACACACACAAAACAGAAATAAATAAATTTTTTTTAAAAGAGTCCAGGATTTAGGGCCCAGAAGATCTGGTAGTTGTATTTGATCATGACCTACCAATGCCTGCTGCTCATGGGCAGGAGCTAGTATGGCCAGCTCCCAGAACCCCCTGGCTACACCTGCTCTGGCTGTCAGCCCCAGGATTCCGAGGGGGTCCTCAGGCTAGCCATATATAGGCCATACGATGCAGAGCCAGGAGCCAGAGATAGGCCTGAGCTGGCAGAGACAAAGTGGGCTGGAGGCCAGGGTGGCAAGTGGCCCAGAGAGTTCCAGCAGTGCTGAGGGGCAAGCAAGACACCGGCAGGGCCCAGAGCAAGGGCAGAGAGTGGGAAGGACACAGCCAGTCCAAGCAAGAACGTGGCCACACCTGCAGTCTGGCTGATGCCCTTGCTTTCCTGATCACACCAGCTCCAAGGAATACAGTCCTGGACGAAGCTGACTCCCTGTGGGACCTTGGATAAGTCACAGGATCTTGTAGGGCCATAGATTCCTCCTATTTTCTTTTTCAAATGAGAGTTGGGCTGAATCATCTCTAGGTTTGCTTTTCATCTCTAAAATTCTATTACACCAATAAAGAACAGTAAAAAAAAAATTAAGGTGGTCCATAAAAACAAAATATTACTACAAAGAACACAGAGCTTAACTACTGAAATTTGAACGCAAATCTCTCCACTGGAGTTCATTAGAAGCTTCTTTACTCATGAAATTGGAAAATAATTCACTTACTTTCCAATGAAGATAATTCGCTCTAATTATGAGCATTTGTTACCTAACCACCCTGGAAGACAGGTTGGCCCAGTCCCCACACCCCTGAGCCTCTCTGCTCCAGGTAGCTAGACGCTGCATCCAGGTTACACTACGCCTGTCTGTTGCACTTAGCTTCTTTGAGTATCTTCCTACCTTCTATCTCATTTATTCTCACAACAATTCAGGCAGGGAAGTGGAAGAAGGTGACATTAATATCAATATATGCCGCTTGCAAAATTAAGGGGTGTTCCTCTGCATTTTGCAAGGTGACCTGCCTGCTTGGGCTGGGAAGCAATAAATAAGATCGAATGTAAATGATACGTGCGTACTATACTTTCTAGAATAGATGTATGCCTGCAGGAAAAGAGAACGAACAAAATAAAGTGACTGCATGGAATCTTTGTAAATATAATCCTATTCTCCCACGTACGGTTTTAGAAGGGTTTTATCTGCACTCAGAATTTCCTTTCAATGGTCCCAAGACTGTGATGCGTCAGTTTTACTTTCTGTAGATACAGGTAATAAGCACTGCTTCCATTTAGAGGGGAGTCACATCGTCCTCGGAGGACTTTCAGAAGTCATCAGGCGAGGGAAAAATCAGTGTCAAAATTACCTTTGAAAAAGAGCCTTCACCTCCCGAAAAGTACAGCCTTCGAGATACAGCTTTTTATAGCCATTGCTGTGATGAATGTGCATGTGTAATTTTGGTGCATATGGAAATGTATAGTACATGATAGAAATACATATGCAAGCTATAATTTTATGGTATTCTTAATTAAACTATTCATACTGTAACTACTCCATCTTCCCTCTTCGGGTGGGAGGAGAGTGATGAGGGTGCAGGCAAGGGCCCAGCACCAAGTTCACAGAAGTTGAATGCCTGGCGGATGCAGCTTCAACATACTGGGCACCTACTCTGCGGCCAGCACCTATGCAGAGGCATCATCTCCTGCGTCTTTACCACCACTCCTTTAGACCAGCACTCAGCACACTTATTCTGTAAAGGACTGGATAGAAAATATTCTTGACTGTGAAGGCTACAAGGATATAAGGTCTCTGATGCAACTCCTCAGCTCTGCCACCAGAGCCCAAAAGCAGCCACAGGCAACATGTAAACAAACGGGTGTGGCTGTGTTCTAATACAACTTCTCTTATAAGAGCAAGCAGCAAATCAGATGTGGCCCAAGGGCTGTGGCTGGCGGACTCTTGTTTTAGATGCACAGCTCTGTTCTCATGGGTACAAAGCAAAGAGGGAGAGAATCAAGCTGAGGGCCAGTGATTGAACTGCTTGTAGAAGGTCACAGAAATGCAGATTCAGGGCTCAGCATGCGGCTAACTGCCGTCATTACCATCATTATGTTAGCCTCATCACCACCGCCATCATCACCACCACCGCCATCACCGTCACCATGGGAGTTCACTTTTAGTCTGGATCTACAGTGGGCCAGGCACCCGGGCTCCAGGCTGAGCAATACATCAACTCATTGACTCCCCACAGCTACCCTGTGAAACAGGCACTCTTCTCTATTCTACTTGTCAGAGGCACACAGTGAGTCCAAAGAGCTCAGGACACTTGCCCGGTGTCACACAGCTGGCAAGCGGAGGAGCTTCCCTTTCCATCTGGGCAATTCGGCCTGAGCCTGCACTGCGAACCACCACAGACTAGACTTCTCTCAGCCTGGTCCTGAGACCAGTGCAAGAACGAAGACAGTCGCAACAGTTCACGGGGAGAGGGAGCCCGTGGGAAGGAACTCTGCTGTGCTGCACCTTTTGACTGTGCTTTGATTCCCCGAGCAGTTAATAAGGGGGGTTGAGGAAAATGACTCCCCAGCGGAGTTGGGGTTCCCTTCCAGCCAGATGGTGCCCTGAGGAGCCCTAGAAGACAGCAAGGTGCCCGCCGGCGCCAAGGCTCAACAGGCTAATCCTCCGCCTTGCGGCACACCGGGTTCTAGTCCCGATCGGGGCGCTGGATTCTGTCCCGGTTGCCCCTCTTTCTGTCCAGCTCTCTGCTGTGGCCAGGGAGTGCAGTGGAGGGTGGCTCAAGTGCTTGGGCCCTGCACCTGCATGGGAGACCAGGAGAAGCACCTGGCTCCTGCCATCGGATCAGCGCGGTGCGCTGGCCGCAGCGCGCCAGCCACGGCGGCCATTGGAGGGTGAGCCAACGGCAAAGGAAGACCTTTCTCTCTGTCTCTCTCTCACTGTCCACTCTGCCTGTCAAAAATAAAATAAAATAAAAATAAAGAAGACAGCAAGGTGCCTGCAAAGCCAAATGCGGAGAGGTGGGCTTGACATTACACACTGGCTCCCACCGTGGCAGCAAAGGCTGGACTTGGGAGAACAAAGGTGGCTCAGAGGAAATCCTATAGGCAAAGAAAGCCTAGGCTGGAACCTTCCGGTCACAAAGAACATGCTTCTCTCCAGTGGGGTGACAATGCTGCCACTGGGTTACCAAAACGCGAGGCAACTTAGTCCTTTTGTTGGCCACATTGGAGGGCTCCTGCTGCACTCACCTGATATATCTATGAAATTTAATTTACATGACACACATCCCATGGAGGGACTGCTTTCTCTCACCTAGATGGATTGGTAAAAATCCAGAGATTTGCCAGTATATTCTTGGCAAGGTCTGGTGGAGCACAAAATGGCCCAGCCCTGTGGAGGGTATCTTGGCAACACTGTCAAAAGCACAAATGCATTTTCCCTTTGAGCCAGCTAAATTGCTACCAGGAATGTGCTGTGAAGAAACACCTCCACAAACGGGAAGACGCACATGCACAAGGTGTTCACGGCAGCATAATTTGCAATAGCAAAGACAGAAAAAACCAGAAATCCATCCCCGTAGGGAACTGCTGAATAAATATGGTGAATCCACACAATGGCACGGGAGCTCGTGAAGCTGGAAGAAAAACCAAGCAAGCTCCTTATAGTCTACCACATATAAATCCTTAAGAGATGGCCATATTTTAAATGAAGAAAAGAGGGGGCCAGAAAGTATATGGGGCATGCACCTCTTTTCCAAGAAACCGGGTGAGGAAGAATATATACTCGTATTGATTTTATTTGTATAAACAATTACCCGGGAAGTGACTTCTCCATGTAGACTTTAATATTATTTAAATTTTTGAATGACTTATTTGGATCTATTTCCTATTCCATAAACTCAAACTTAAAATATTACACAGCCAAAAGCTGATGCTATGGTTTGGATAAGGTTTGATCATCCTTCCCTTCCCCAAGATCATGGTTCCCAGGGTGGCAGCATTGGATGATGGTGTAGATCTTTGGGAGCTGGAGCCTAGTAGAAAATCCTTAGGGCAACTGGGAGTGTGCTATAAAAAGGGGTTCAGGTGTTTCTCATGGAATTCTGGCTGGTGTTCCCAGCCCCACGTGGGCTCCTAATTCCTCTCTTGCCACATGATTCACCTACACACACCTGCCTCTAAAATTTGCCAAAGGGCACAATAGAGGGTGGGTGTCCTCACCAGAGCCTGCACCATGCTGCTTAGACCACCAAAACTGTGACCTAACTAAACCTCTTTTCTCTATAAAGTTAGCATGCCCCAGGTGTTCTGTTACAGTGATGAAAAACTCTAATACAGCTGAACTCAATTTAAAAAAAAAGATAATAAGAGGTGCTGTAGACCCCAGAGCGGGTGGGCAGCCTGGCACAGGGAAATGGAGTGGCTTCCCTGAACCCCAGGACACTGCAGCTTGCCAGAAAGAGAAAACCTTATTTTTGGAGGACAAATTGCCTTCTTTTAAGAGATCAATCTATAATGTGTGAGAGATAAGAACAAAATGATGGCAAAATACAGTTTCTGGAAATTGAAACAACCGTTTCTTCGCTAAGCCAATCTGCTACTGGTGAGGGTCATGTTCTTACGAAATGGCTGGAAAAGATGAAAAAGGAAAAAAGGAACAAAGACAAAGGGCAAAAAAAAAAGTCAAGATCTGTCCAAATGGGCTTTCTGGAAATCGTGATTTCACCTGGGTCAGGTTTCATGATTGCTTCGTGTGCACCTGCCACTGCAGGGTCCTTTCCTGGGTCACAGCTCCCGGGCTTTCCTACCTGTTTGTGGCAACAACAAAGCCACAAGGCTCGGAGAGGCAAAGCAACTTGCTCAAGGTTACAGAGCAAGGAACGGGAAGAACACGGGTTTACCCTGTGCTCAGGACACTCACTACACCCTGCTTCCTGTCTGCACACCAAGTTCATGAACAAAAGCAGCCCTGGACCCACTGCCCTTACTACCCGCACCCTAGCACGTCCTCAGCTCCAGCCCAACTTCCTGCAAGCTCCCTGAAACTAAGATTCTGGCACTTACTGAGACTCACGTCTGTAGCCGCCAGACAGAAGTGGCAGGGTGGGAACAGGACTGCCTGGAGAGGAGGCAGCTGCCCACCCTATCCAGGGAATAACTGGTTAGTTTCAGCTGCCAGCTTCCCCCCGACAAAACAGACTTGGTCTTGGTGAATTCAATTTTTCTTAATAAATTGTAAATCCAGTCTTCTGAGAAAGCTTCTAATGTTATTTATTTGCTTAGATAATTATTTATTTAAATGGCAGAGTGACAGAGAGAGAGAGAGAGAGAGAAGGAGAGATAGAAAGGAAGAGAGGGATCTTCCATGTGCTGGTTCACTACCCAAATGTCCACAACAGTCAGGCTGGATCAGACTGAAGCCAGAAGCCTGGAACTCCACCTGGATCTCATGTGTGAATGGCAGGGGCTCAAGCACTTGGCCATCTTCTCCTGCTTCCCTGGACATTAGTAGGGAGCTAGACAGGAAGTGAAGCAATCAGGACTTGAACTGTGGACCATATGGGATGTCAGCGTCACAGGTGGCGGCTTAACCCACTGTGTCCCAACGTTGGTAGAGGCTTCTCATGTTTAATGTGGACAAGTAATTAAAAAAAAATTTAAAGCTCAACAAATAGGCTTCTCATTTTCAATCTAGTAGGCAATTAAGACAAAAGATTAGAAAATATCCCACTTTTCAAAACCATGACAGCCGGCCCTCGATATCTGCAGGTTCTGCATCCACTGATTTAACGAACCTTGGGCTGAAAATACTGATGGGGCTGATGCTTGGCATAGCAGTTAGGATGCTCACCTCCCACACTGGATTGACAGGTTTCAGTCTTGGCTCCAGCTACTGATCCAGTTTCCTGCTAATGTACACCCTGGAAGGCAGCAGATGATGGCCCGAATACTTGGGTTCTCTACCACCCACATGGCAGAGGCTGGAGTTCCTGGCTCCTGGCTTCAGCCTGGCATTTGGGGAGTGAACCAGTGGATGAACAATCTATATCTGTCTCTCTGTCTCCTAAATTAAATGAAAATAAATGTTAAAATATGCAGATGAAAACTACATCTGTACTGAACATACGGCCTTTCTTTCTAGTCTTGGTATTAACCACTATTCACACAGCATCTACACGTAGGAGGTAATGGAAGTCGCCTGCAGGTGATTTAAAGCATAGGAGATGTGTTTAGGTGGTCTGCTAGCACAGCACCAGGGTATATAAGGCACTTGGCCATCCTTGAATTGTGGCATAGGGAAGGGGGAAGCCTTAGCACCAGTCCCCCATGGATAACAGGAAATGACTAATTTTTTATGTTTATTTTATTTTCATCTAGGCACAATGAGGAAGTCAGATGGACAAAAACAATCTTAGATCTTCCATCCGCTGGTTCACTCGCCAAATGTCCACAACATCCAGGGCCGGGACAGGCCAAGCCAGGATCCAGGAACTCCATCTGGGTCTCCCATGTAGAAGGCAGGGGCCCCAGTACTTGGACCACCACCTGCTGCCTCCCAGGATGCATTAACAGGAAGCTGGATAGGAAGCAGACTAGCTGGGACTTGAATCGGACACTCCAATATGGGACGCAGGTGTTGGAGGCAGCGGCTTATCCCTCTTCCCCACAACTCCGGGAATAACTGTATTTATTAAACCTGGATGCCCTGGGCCTCTTCTGAGGGCACCTCCTTAACCTCCTTAAGGCCATCCCATGAAAAGAACAGAAGTCTGCTGGACAGAGGGCAGGGCTGTTGGAACACTGGCTCTGCCGCACAACCTTTCCCTTCACTGCCGACGTGCGCCTCCCGGCTGGTTCCAAGCCCAAATTTCCATTCTTTCTGCTGAAAGCCTGAAACAATATCCCTGTCACTCGGCCGGCGCCGTGGCTCAACAGGCTAACCCTCCGCCTTGCGGCGCCGGCACACCGGGTTCTAGTCCCGGTCGGGGCACCGATCCTGTCCCGGTTGCCCCTCTTCCAGGCCAGCTCTCTGCTTGGCCCGGGAGTGCAGTGGAGGATGGCCCAAGTGTTTGGGCCCTGCACCCCATGGGAGACCAGGAGAAGCACCTGGCTCCTGCCATCGGAACAGCGCGGTGCGCCGGCTGCAGCGCGCTACCGCGGCGGCCATTAGAGGGTGAACCAACGGCAAAAAGGAAGACCTTTCTCTCTCTCTCTCTCTCTCTCTCACTGTCCACTCTGCCTGTCAAAATAAATAAAATATCCCTGTCACTCTTCCTTTGCATTTTTGCTGTAACCAGAATTCCCAGGGCCCGGTTTACTGCCAAATTACCTGAGATAAACAAGTCATGCTAAGATCCTTTTTCCCTTTCCAAACCCAAACAGCAGCTGGCAGCTAGAAACGGTTATTTATAACCTGTGCACCGCGCCTCGCACTTGCTTCGTTGAGGAATGCTTAGCCGGGCATTCTTGGGCCGGCTTCGTAATTGGATGAGAGCCTGGGGAAGACGTCGTGTGGCTGGGGACTCATTCCCTCCTGGGAGTCCTCTAAGACCCAACACTGGAGTCTGCTGTCTGGGTTAAGACAGCGCATGTCAAACACTTAGAACAGGGCTCTACGTAGTGCAGGTGCTCAGCTGCTCATCCCCTCCTCCAGAAACGACCATCAGAGGCTCTCCGTGAGTTCTAGGCAACTTGGGCTCCCAAATATATCCTGAGGGTGTCCATTCTCCCACTCTCCAAGCCCCCAGAATCCCTCCTTGGAATTTTTCACTGGGCATCTAGTAGGTCTCCAGCAGCCATAGCACAGTAAGACCATACCACTTGCTGGCTTGACTCTCCAACGCTTCCCTCTGTGAACACCCACACAGCTTGCCCTGGCTGCCCAGGCTCAGCATGGCCTGGCCCAGGGCACAATCCAGACTTCTCCTCTCCTTCCTCGAGGGCACGCTCCTGCAGCCCCACCTGCCCATCTTCGGCCCCTTCCACCCAAGATTCCTCCCCGCCTCCCGGCCCTGGCCTTCTCCTTTCCCTTGTTCAGGAGCCCTCGCTTCCCTCGGTCTCAGCAATCAGATCCAAGCTAGAGGGACTCGGTTCCTTGCAGCGAACTCGTCCTTCCGACTTTCATCTTCTGCACAGCACTTATCTGATCTCTTTCCTATTAATGTGTCTGTGGTCTGTCTCCCCCACTAAATATCAGCGCTACAAAATCGGAGGCAGCTGCCTGAATTTATCATCACTGAATGGCCCACACCCAGAAGAGTGCTTGGACAGGTGCAGGCACGAATGGGTGAATGGTGGGGTTTCTGAACGGACGCTGCGGAAAGGGCCGGGGGGCGGGCCTAGGAGCTGCAACAGAGACTGCATGCTCTCTCACGGTGTGCCCTCCTGCCCCTTTCCCCCTGCTCCCTCTGGGATGTGGAAACAAAATATGACAGAGGAAGTCTAATACCCCCTTGGAGATAATTGGAAAGTATTGATTTCTTTCTGTTTGAAACGGTAAAGATAAGTAAATGTCACACTTCTGTAATCGAGTCAGTGGCTTATGGGACAACTGCTTCCCAGGCGGAAATGTATTTCCGTCTGCTTCTGTATCCATCACACAAGCACCTAAACCCATGCCTGCACCGCGCTCCAAACCAGCCCCATCCACCCACCCCAGCTCCCCACAGGATACAAGTGAGGACTGTGGGTTTGTGAAAATGGGTGTGGACGAGGGGCTTCATGAAAAACTCACGTTCTCCATTAGGTCCATTTCCTCACAAGCTTTCTGTAGCCCCCATGTGTACACAGATACAAATTAAAGTGCCTTTTTGCCCCCCCACCACAGTGATCTGTCAAACTGCCTTGAGTAATATGGGATATAGTCATGAGCTCTCCCAGAATCCTAAGGGAAAAGATGTGCTCCTGCCCCGCCGATGTTCACTGTGTGCCTACTGAGCGCCAGTACCCCTCCAAGGGCTTCAGACAGATGATGTCCTGTGATCCTTACAGCCGCCCATAGGAGGCTCCTTTTGACAACCTCTACTTGCAGTGGAAGGGCCTAGACATTGAGAGAGGGCGTGACTGATCCCTGAGGCCACAGAGCTGGGCAGAGGAGTCAGAATGCAAACCATCCACAAGCTCCACCCTTTCCTCTCCAGCACCAGGAGGGCTAGGGCTGGGCAGCAAGCCCACGGAGAGAGGGAGAGAAGGATCAACTCATCTGCTGTCCTGGTTTTTCAGTTTCCTTCCTCAGGCCTAAAAATGAAACTTCCATGTGCAGGGAAGCCAGGGGCAGAGCCTTGCACAGCACAGGCCCCTGGTGGGGGGGTTGGGGGGGGGGGGGAGAACAGCGTGGAAGGCACTAGACTGAAACTGATCAGGGCCTTGTGTCCACAGCCCAGGCTGCCCATGGGCAGCTACTCAACTCCCCTGGGCCTGAGCCTCTGCATCTGCCACATGACAGTGTTCAGACTTGCTCCAAAGTCCCTTACTGACTGAATCCAGCCCACACACATCTGTCTGGTCTCCATGTCAAAAAAAAAAAAATTAATTTTTTCAGCCAACATTTAAAACTTGGACTATCTCACATTTTAAAATCTGGAGATCTGGATTTTCTTGAAAAATCAAAAGATCTGGCAGTGCAAGGCCTGCCTTCCTGCCTGGCACCCGTCACAGGGAACCGAGAGTGGCAGCCCACCAGCTGGCATGGTGCTCTCTGATTCCCAAACCTAGCTCTTCTGGTTGTCTCCCTGCCACCAAAGTCAAGTCCAGGGTGCCATTTACCAGCAAGTCTGAGAGGTGCCCCCCAAAGAGAAGATGAAAGTGAAGATCCATGTGTCCACATCTTCAGCACAAATGAGTCCCACCATCACTGTCACCATCACCATCATCACCACCACCACCACCACCACCATCACCATCATCACTATCATTGTCACCATCACCATTATCACTACTATTACCACCATCACCATCACCATTATCACCACCATCACCACAGCTAACACTAACTGTGCCAGGCCCAAACTTAAGGGCTTTGTATCTATTGACACATTTCATGCTCTAATTACACATGAAAAAAATGGAAGAGGCCACATGCTTCAAGAAATGAGCAGACAACAGATTTCTTTATGAGACTGAATAATATTCCTAGATATGCGAAGTATATTAGGTGTTGGAAGAAAACCAACAGAAGCAGCATAATGACATTAACCCTGCCATGGCTGTCATTCATATACAACCTGGTCCTGCAGGCCTCTACGTTGTGATTGTGATCCCTGCAGGGGTCTTCAGGGTTCTGAGAGACCTTGGGGGCCCCAGAATGGGAGCCTGACCATAACTATCAAGTCCTTTACAGGGTGAAGACCAAAATCCAGCAGGCAGGAACACAATTTGGGTCTCCCATGGGGGTGGCAGGGACCCAAGTGCTTGAGCCACCGCCTGCTGTCTCCCAGAGTATGCGACAGCAGGAAGCTGGGATCAAACCAAGGTACGCTAATATGGGACATGGGTGTGTTCCTACATCTAGGTAGCCTGGGCCTGTTAGAAGAGGGAACACACAGAGAATGCATGGCAAGTCAGAGAGTTTAGCAAAGCGCTGTAGTCTCTGCAGGTGGGCAATTTCCTGCCAGATTGCATTCACCCACAGCTTTCCCATCTCTGAAGATGATTAAGTCTGGGAATCCATCAGCTAAGGGTGGTCAAGGTCACAGCGGGTTCCAAAGTGAGGCAGGAGCTGGGAGTGAAAGTTAACTTCACGGGGATTGGAAAAAGGGGGAGGGTAAGAATTCCCCCTGGAAAGTAGGGGGAGAGGCTGTGGGTTCAGTAAAGGCAGCTGAGCCAGACTGTGGTACTAGGACAGGTTCCAAGTGTTCAAAGGACAGTATCTAGGGGACCCTGGTTGTCTACTGGAAACAAAGGGAGCAGCAAAGGTCTCCAGAAGCGTGGGCCTTTTTTTAAATTTATTTTTATTTATTTATTTATTTTTTGACAGGCAGAGTGGACAGTGAGAGAGAGAGACAGAGAGAAAGTCTTCCTTTTCCATTGGTTCACCCCCCAATGGCCACTGCGGCCAGCGCACCGTGCTGATCCGAAGCCAGGAGCCAGGTGCTTCTCCTGGTCTCCCATGTGGGTGCAGGGCCCAAGGACTTGGGCCATCCTCCACTGCACTCCCGGGCCACAACAGAGAGCGGGACTGGAAGAAGGGCAACCGGGACAGAATCCAGCGCCCCGACCAGGACTAGAACCCGGGGTGCCGGCGCCGCAGGTGGAGGATTAACCTATTGAGCCACAGGGCTGGCCAGCGTGGGCCTTTTTTCTGTGTGCTGTCATGAGCCTGGCCAGCCAGGTGCTAGGGGACCAGCTGGTACAGCCCTTTCCTGGCTACCATGTCGACCCAGTGAACACGTGCCAGGCTGTGTGCCAGATGTCGGGCATACAAAAGAACAAGAGCGGGCCCTGACCCTCAAAGAGGGAACAGGGCATGGAGTCCAATTCTAGGGGATCCTGCCGTCAGGGAGGGGACGCAGGTCACTGTAATCTGTAGCCAGGGGGTGGGGCAGTGGCAGGGGGAGTGACTTCAAGGAAGGACCCAGCTTGCAGATAATACAGCCTGGGCAAGGTGTGGAGGTGGGAAAGGATGTAGTGTGCTCAAGAAGTGGCTTCAGGGGCCTATGGGGAAGCCAGTATGCTTATGCAGGAAGTGAGCACCTGCTGACTGGCACCACGAGCCACAAGGAGTCAAACCATCAGCCTGTTTCCAAGGTCAAAGGAGTGAGCCCTATTCAGCCCTGGGGGATCAGGTCTGAGTGACAATGCTGGCACGGCAGGGCCAGTTGCTTAGGAGGAGGAGCTTGGAGCTATTTAGAGAGCACTTTATCAAAGAATGAGGAAGTATGGCTACTGACATATTCAGGGCCAGCATTCTGCTTTCTTGTTTGTTTTTCTGAAAGGCAGAGGGACAGAGAGCTCCCACCTACCGGTTCACTCCCCAGATGCCAGGAACACAATCCAGGTCTCCCACGGGGGTGGCAGGGACCCAATTACTTGAGCCATCACCTGCTGCCTCCCAGGGTCTGCGTTAGCTGGAAGCTGGAATTGGTAGCTGAAGCCAGGAATCAAACTCAGGTACTCTGATATGGGACATGGGCATCCTAACTGCTACACTAAATGCCCACTCGCCAAAGCACCTTGTTTATCAGGAGACACAAGAGTTCAGATTTTTATAAGCACTATTTCTGACTCTGGGAAGATACACCTTTGGGCCCAGGGCAGTCTGGTATAAAACTCTGGGCTTGAAGCAGGTGTCTAAAGAGGAGGCTGAAGAGGAACTGCTTCCCCACAGCAGTCTCCAGGGAAAGGTGCTATGTCTACAGGGCAAGTGTTCAGACTGCAAGGGTCAGGCTGTTCAAAACCCCATGGGGCATCAGCAGCCGCACTTTCTCACTCTTTGATAAAGTGCTCTCTAAACAGCCCCAAGCTCCTCCTCCTAACCAACACCACTGCTCCTTGTAAGGCCTCTCCTACTTGGAAACAGAGGAGTGGTCCCAGGGCCAGACCCTGCAGGAGCCAAGGCAAGTCAAGGAGTTCATTCAGCAGCCCGCGGGGCAAGCCATGCCCATGGGCACAGCCTCCAGGGAGTGAGAAACAGGCCTTTGATGACATACTCCAGAGTGCACACTTGTCTGGGTGGAGCCCTGGCTCTGCATCCACTAGCTAACCGTGTGGTGTGAAACGGGCACAATCACGGTACCATACTGAGCTGTTTCAAGAATGCAACTCACATTCTCTATGGCAGCAGTCAGCAGGTTTATCTTGCAAAGGGCCAGCCAGCGAACATTCTGGCCCCATGGGCCAGACAGTCTCTGTCACCACAGTCACCTCGGCCAACATGCCGTGAAAACAGCCATAGACACGGGATGCCAATGGGTACAGCTTTATTTACAAATAAAGGGACTTGACGAACGTTATCTCCTAGGGACTGCCACGCTGGGCTGTAGTTATCTATGCCTGGCTTTTCCCACCCGATTCTGAAGTTCTTACAGGCAGTAGTGACAGTCTGTCTTTCAGACCAGAAAAACCAGGCCTTGCACAGTGTGGCACACAACG